>NC_092774.1:19675708-19753179 GCF_047496795.1 Chiloscyllium punctatum
TAAGACATTACTAACCATCCTAGCTAACCTTGAAGCACAAGTATAAGGACATTGTTCCCAGGAAATATCATTGGGTTCGTGGGCAGCACGGTGGCACAGTGGTTAGCACTGCTGCCTCACAGCGCCAGACACCTGGGTTCAATTCCCGCCTCAGGCGACTGACTGTGTGGAGTTTGCACGTTCTCCCCGTGTCTGCGTGGGTTTCCTCCGGGTGCTCCGGTTTCCTCCCACACTCCAAAGATGTGCAGGTCAGGTGAATTGGCCATGCTAAACTGCCCGTAGTGTTAGGTAAGGGGTAGATGTAGGGGTTGCGCTTCGGCGGGTGCGGTGTGGACTTGTTGGGCCGAAGGGCCTGTTTCCACACTGTAAGTAATCTAATCTGTTGTCCACTATGTAACTTTATTACATTTTATTGGATTATTCTGTAATTAAGGCTGTACTGTCTCTTAAAAAACATATGAAAATTGATATTTTATTCCAAGTTAATCACACAGTTTCTCCAAGGAACACAGAATCTTTTAATATCTGTGTTGCTGGACAAATCTTTGCCCGGCCGTTACAAATTAAAGTGTGAAACCTTGCTGAAGCAGACCATAATCCTAGTGTTCATTTGACCGATCTCGGAACTGAGAGACCCCTCCCGGGGGTTGAGATCTTCAACTCTCACTGTGCTTTTGGTGTGACCCATGATTACAGAGACTTGTGGGAACGGAGAGGATTTTTAACCCCCATGGGGCAGACGAACACTAATGCTGTTTTGTCCAATCAATCTGGCAGCTATCAAGATGTTCAGCTCATGCCAAGGCAATGGATACAGTCTCCAAAGGAATGAGCAGATGGATGCTGCTGCCAAGCGGGCAGCCTGACACCTCAAACCTCTGGTCCCATTGGGTCCCCAGCAAAACCCCGACAGAGACAATATGGGGATAGAAATGCCAGGCCTGGGTATGGGACTGAAATCACAGGGTGCGCCCCCTGCTGAGCAGCACAAACTATGGCCTCAAACAGGGTACTCCCTCGATACTCAAACCGAAATGTGGGTGACCCCTGATGGACTACTTTGTGTTCCTTCTTTGCCTCTGCCTTTTTCAATTGATTATGTGCAGTATTGTACACACGTGGGCAAGGAGGGAATGGTTAATACTGTATTACAAACCTGGTGTCACCCAGATTTCCAGAAAGCAGATAGGAAAAGAGCTGAAGCATGTTTAATTTGTTAACAAACTACTTGCATGGTTTAAGAGGGATGCCCTTAGGTTGTTAACCACCTCCTTGCCTGGTGGGCCTTTTTACTTGTCTACAACTTGCTTTTAGAGTCATAGAGATGTACAGCATAGAAACAGACCCTTTGGTCCAACCCGTCCATGCCGACCAGATATCCCAATCGAATCTAGTCCCAGCTGCCAGCACCCGGCCCATATCCTTCCAAACCCTTCCTATTCATATACCCATCCAAATGCCTCTTAAATGTTGCAATTGTACCAGCCTCCACCCTCTGGCAGCTCATTCCATACACGTACCACCCTCTGCATGAAAAAGTTGCCCCTTAGGGCTCTTTTATATCTTTCCCCTCTCACCCTAAAACTATGCCCTCTAGTTCTGGACTCCCCGACCCCAGGGAATAGACTTTGTCTATCTATCCTATCCATGCCCCTCATGATTTTATAAACCTATAGAAGGTCACCCCCAGCCTCCGACGCTCCAGGGAAAACAGCCCCAGACTGTTCAGCCTCTCCCTGTAGCTCAAACCCTCCAACCCTGGCAACATCCTTGTAAATCTTTTCTGAACCCTTTCAAGTTTCACAACATCTTTCCGATAGGAAGGAGACCAGAATTGCATGCAATATTCCAACAGTGGCCTACCAATGTCCTGTACAGCCACAACATGACCTCCCAACTCCTGTATTCAATACTCTGACCAATAAAGGAAAGCATACCAAACGCCTTCTTCACTATCCTATCGACCTGCGACTCCACTTTCAAGGAGCTATGAACCTGCACTCCAAGGTCTCTTTGTTCAACAACACTCCCGAGGACCTTACCATTTAGTGTATAAGTCCTGCTAAGATTTGTTTTCCCAAAATGCAGCACCTCGCATTTATCTGAATTAAACTCCATCTGCCACTTCTCAGCCCATTAGCCCATCGGGTCAAGATCCTGTTGTAATCTGAGGTAACCCTCTTCGCTGTCCACGACACCTCCAATTTTGGTGTCATCTGCAAATTTACGAACCGTACCTCTTATGCTCACATCCAAATCATTAATGTAAATGACAAAAAGTAGAGGGCCCAGCACCGATCCTTGTGACACTCCACTGGTCACAGGTCTCCAGTCTGAAAACAACCCTCCACCATCACCCTCTGTCTTCTACCTTTGAGCCAGTTCTGTATCCAAATGGCTAGTTCTCCCTGTATTCAATGAGATCTAACCTTGCTAATCAGTCTCCCATGGAGAACTTTGTTGAATGCCTTACTGAAGTCCATATAGATCACATCGACAGCTCTGCCCTCATCTATCCTCTTTGTTACTTCTTCAGAAAAACTCAATCAAGTTTGTGAGACATGATATCCCACACACAGTGTCATGTTGACTATCCCTAATCAGTCCTTGCCTTTCCAAATACATGTACATCCTGTCCCTCAGGACTCCCTCCAACAACTTGCCCACCAATGACACCAGGCTTACTGGACTCCCACCCTTCTTAAACAGTGGAACCATGTTGGCCAAGCTCCAGTCTTCCGGCACCTCACCTGTGACTATTGATGATAATATCTCAGCAAGAGGCCCAGCAATCACTTCTCTAGCTTCCCACGGAGCTCTAGGCTACACCGGATCAGGTCCTGGGGATTTATCCACCTTTATTTTTCAAGACATCCAACACTTCCTCTTCTGTATTTTAGGGTGTAGCTTAGGGTGGATTGGCAGTGCTAAATTACCCATAGTGTCCTGGGATGTGCAAGTTAGGATAGATTAGCCATGGGAAATACAGAGAAATGGGTTAGGTATGGGTGGGATGCTCTTCAGAGGGCCAGTGTGGAATAGATGGGCTGAGTGGCCTGCTTCCACATTGTTGGGATTCTATGACTCCCACCACAAAGGAGCATTTTATCGGCATCTATCCTGTCAAGCCCCTTTCAGAATTCTACTGGTTTCAATAAGATCACTTCTGGTTCAGAGAGGTAGACAGCACAGAAACAGACCCTTCGGTTCAACTCGTCCATGCCGACCAGGATTCCCAAACTAAACTAGTCCCACTTACTTACATTTGGCCCATATCCCTCTAAACCTTTATATTCATGTACCCATCTGAATGTCGTTTCAATGTTGTAACTGTCCCTGCATCTACCACTTCCTCAGCAAGTTAATTCCATATGCAAACCACCCTGTACCAAAATGTTTGTCCCTCAGGCTCCTTTTAAATCTCTCTCCCCTCACTTTAAAAAAATATACCTCCTCGTTTTGAGCACCTCTACACTAAGGAAGAGCCCTTTGCTATTCACCTTACCTCCACTCTTCATGATTTTATAAATCTCAATGACATCACCACTCAACCTCCTGCACTTCAGTGAAAAGTGTCCCAGTCTCTCCTTATAACTCAAACCCTCCAGTGCTGGCAATGTCCTGGTAAATCTTTATTAAACCCTCTCTAATAGTATTCTTCCTATTACAGGGCCACCAGAACTGTACTCAGTCCTCTCCAAGTGGCCTCACCAACATCCTGTACAAGCTCAACATGATGTCCCAACTCCAATACTCAATGGGGTGAACAGTGAAGGCAAGTGTGCTAAACACCTTCTTGACCACCCTGTCTCCCAGTGATGCAGCTATGCACCTGAATCCTCCCATGTCTCTGTTCTCCAACAAGACTCAAGGCCCTACCACTACCTGTATAGGTCCACCCTTCCTTGTTTCAGCAAAATGCAACCCCTTGCTTTTATTCATACCTCTCTCATACATATATACACACACATACACCCCCCAACACTCTCACAGGCTTATACTCTTTACCAAGCATGCACACAAACTCACATGCACACACACAAATAACTCTAAGAAGTGAATTTGAATTGGCAGAATTATGTTTGCAGATACATTCTACTTTGCTCAAAATGTGCAGAAACTGCAGGCAGTCAATCCGTGTAATATTTTATAAATTCCTACTTTGGAACTGGAACCAGTCTGATCCAAGATTGGGGTATGACAGACTCGAACCTCATACCTTTAATGCATTGTCTGAGCTGTCAGCCTTTTTAAAATAAAACCTTAAGTCGTCTCAAGCACGTAGCTTAAAAGATGTTCTGGGATTTACATATAAATGAACCAAAACCTGCAATCCATTCTCAAAGATGGAAGACTTAACAGCAATCTAGGTTTGTTCAATATATCCTTTCAGTTGCATGACACTGTGAGCTTTTGCTATCAATTCTGTGACTTTTGATCGGGCTCCACAGCTACCCGGTGAAGGAGCAGCACTCCGAAAGCTAGTGCTTCCAAATAAACCTGTTGGACTATAACCTGGTGTTGTGGGATTTTTAACTTCATCCAGGCCAGTCCCCCACCTGCTCCTCCACCTCGTTTCCATTGAACACAGCCCACACCTCCCGATGCTGCCAGGAAACTTTACAATGCCGAGGAAATGATGCACTCTACAATCCTGAAAAACTTACAATTTCTAATGATACTGGCTCCTCATTCACTGCTCCATCTGACAGACAACATTGGAAGCTTAGTGCAGGAGGCTGAAAGAACTGATCAGCTTTAAAACAAAAACCGCTTGGAGCTCAAAGCTTTCAATGAGAGTCTGAGCCAGGGGGTAAATTCAGGTAACCTTTATTGCAACGCAACTTTGTTACAGCTTCAGATCCCCCTGCAAAAAGGCAGAGAGAAAGTAGCTGCTTTTTAAACAGCTCAAGTTGAAAGTACATACACTCCCCCCGCCAAACCCCCCACACCACCCCACGTTCTTTACTATTGGTTAGCACCCAGTCGTCCCTTTGTAATTGGATCCTTGGTACAGCTATAACCAGGAGGATGTGTTGCCTCCTCACTCAGCAATTTCAATCCATACTCTGTCTCCAAGTAAGTTTCTCCCCTCTCATTTGCCGAGCGAGGAGGGGTGGGGCAGTGTAGAGTCAACCACACTGCTGTAGACCTGGAGTCATGTGTAGGCCAGACCGGGTAAAGGATGCAACTTGGCCATCACAGTTTCAATTCCCCTCCAGGTGAACTCGCTGGTGCCTCCGCAGGTCGGAAGAGCAGGTGTAAGCCTTCTTGCACAGACAGCAGGTGAACGGCCTCTCCCCCGTGTGAACCCGTCGGTGGGTCAGCAGGGCGGAGGAATTACTGAAGGCCTTCCCGCACTTGGGGCAGCTTAAGGGCCTCTCCCCCGTGTGGACCTGCTAATGCCTCAGCAGGTTGGAGGAATTGCTGAAGGCCTTCCCGCACTCTGGGCAGGGGAACAGCCTCTCCCCGGTGTGGCTGCGCCGATGAGAGTCCAGGGTAGATGGGAAACAGAAGCTTTTCCTGCAGTCATCACACTTCCATCGTTTCTCCAAAAGGTGGGATTTCTCCGGTTTATCCATGACTAAAGCTTCAGTTACACACAAACACGCATACAGCCCCACCCTGCCGTCAATTCCTCTTCCCAGGCCGTATAACTGTTTCAGGCTCCACACTCAGTGCACTGCAACAGTAGGGTCTCTCATCCAGTCCCACTGATGCTGAAAACATACGCAAACAGGAACCAAAAAGCTTTGCTCCTTCTCACAGAATCAGAGTTGAAAACCGTTGCGGTCCCGATGGATTGAGAGACTGTCAGACATTGACGTTAAAGTGAGGACTGCAGACACTGGAGAGTCAGAGTCTAAAAGTGTGGCGCTGGAAAATCACAGCAGGTCAGGCAGCATCCGAGGAGCAGGAGAGTCAATGATTTGGGCAT
This sequence comes from Chiloscyllium punctatum, assembly GCF_047496795.1. Lineage (NCBI taxonomy): Eukaryota > Metazoa > Chordata > Chondrichthyes > Orectolobiformes > Hemiscylliidae > Chiloscyllium > Chiloscyllium punctatum. The sequence goes on from NC_092774.1 coordinate 19,681,647, forward strand.
AAGACCTTCATCTGTTGATTTTGAATCTTCCAACTTCAGATCTTCAAATACTCTGTAAAAAGGGATTACAAAAATTATCACTATCAGTGTAGGGTAGAAATTCTGAACAAGCAATTCTACTTTCTGCAGAATATTCTGTTCTTTTGTTGTTCCACAAAATTGAAAGCACCATCCCACTCTCCCTTCCCCTCTGTTCTCACTCCGCTCTAACTAATTCCCCTGAAGTTGCTGATTCAGGATCTTACAGGGGCAGAAAACCAAAAACATCAAGACTGACATCTCTGTGAATTTTGGATACCTCCACCTGAAAGTTAATATCTTTCACAACACTGGGATCCTGCTGAGAGTGAGCAGGTCTGATTTTGGGAAGCAAAAAAAAGTGTCAATTCAGCTACAATGCAGCTTCTTGAGGAAGGACAAGACACAAAATGGTTAATGACCCCGAGAAGGTGGGAGCAAAATGAGACACCAAGGCAATACCACAAATACACTTCAGTCAAACTCTTCTGCTTCCAGTCAGGGCAAAACATGCCCTGAAACTCCAGCCTTCACAACCACACTTCTGCTTTCACCGAAGACAATTAGAGTCACACAGCACAGAAACAGGCCCTTTGGCCCAATCTGCCTCAGCTGACCAGATATCCTAAATTAATCTAGTCACATTTGCCATCACTTGGCCCCTATATGGGCCGGGTGATGACAGCTGGGACTAAATTGAGTTGGCTATCTGGTCTGCAAGGACGAGTTGGATCGAAGGGTCTGTTTCCGTGCTGTACATCTCTATGACGCCAGTCGCATTTACCATCACTTCGCCCTGACCCATCTGAACCCTTTGTATTCATACACCTTTCCAGATGCCTTTTAACTCCAGGAATTGTACCAGCCCCCACCACTTCCTCTGACAGCTCATTCCATAAACGCACCACCCTCTTCATGAAAAAGTTGCCCGAGGTCTCTTTTACATCTCCCCACTGCCCTCACCCTGAATCTATGACCCTCCAGTTTGGGACTCTCCCATCCCAATGGAAAGACCTTGTCTATTTACCCTATCCATACCCCTCATGATTTTATCAAAGTCTCAGACTCTGGCGCGATGGGGAAAGCAGCTCCACCCCATCCTTCTGTCCCTCCTCTCCCGGGTAATTAAGAGACATACCTGAGTTTGCAGAGTCTGCTGCCTCCTTGGATTCACTCCAGTTGGCACAAGTGAACATATTCCCCTCCCCCACCATCCCCCCACTCACCACGCACCTCCCCCCTCCCATCCCCCACACACACACACACACACCACACGATGAAGAATTGCCCAGAGGGAGGGAGTTTCATGCAAACTGACAGGGCCACTACCACGTTGTGACACCTTCAATGGGTCAGGGGTGGGGTAGGGAATGGGAAAAGGGGCGAGAGGAAGGGGTGGGGCGCGGCCGGCCGGCTGGCTAGCCTGCACTGCCCTGCACAGTTTGCAGGAATTCCTTCCCTTCACAGAATCCCCACAGTGTGGAAGCAGGCCACTCGGCCCGACGAGTCCACACTGACCCTCCGAAGGGTAACCCACCCACATCTATTCCCCTTCACCTGTTGCTCGACTCCCTGACTATCACACCTAACCTGCACATCCCTGGGCACTATGGGTAATTTAGCATAGCAATTTCCCCCCTAACCTGGACAAAGTTAAAAATCACAACACCACATTATAGTCCAACAGGTTTATTTAGAAGCACTAGCTTTTGGAGCACTGTTCCTTCATCAAGTGGTTGTGGTGAATAAAATAATAAGACACAGAATTTATGGAAAAACATGACAGTGACCTGCTACTGAAATGATCCATTGAACAAACCTGGATTGTTAAGGCTTTCATCTTTACAAATGGGTTGCAGGTTAGCAGTGCCAACCCTTTACCTTTACCAAGCTTCCCAGAGACAACACCCTCAATATACAGAATCTAATCCTTGCCATCCTAAAGTCATGTCTCTGTAAGGAGTCTCAGACCATAATTATTCACTTCAATGTGTGCAGTTAATTCATTCAATTTTGTTACAATGCAGCACACATTCAGACTCACCGTTTCAGTTTTTGTGATCTTTAGAATCCAGTTTTGATTGCTGGTACATTTACTCTCCTTGTCCCTTTCTCTAATATTCATTTCCCACATCACCTCACTGCTCACCGGCCTTGATTTGGATTGGCCATGCTAAATTGCCTATAATGATGACGGATGTGCAGGTTAGGTGGTTTAGCCGTGGGAAATGCAGGGTTACAGTTACATTGTAATAGAAGCAGGAGAAGGCCATTTGGCCCATCCAACCTGCTCCGCTATTCATTAAGATCATGGCTAATCTACTCATCATCTGAGATCCTCCTCCTTGCATTGTCCCAACTACCTTTAATTCCCCTACCATGCAAAAACCTATCCAACTGTGTCTTGAATATACTTAATGAAGCTGCCTCCACTGCTTCCAGGGGCAGAGAATTCCATAGATTCACTACACTCCAGGAAAAGCAGTTCCTCCTCATCCCTGTCCTAAATTTACTCCTCCTAATCTTGAGTCTGGTTTCATTCACCAGCAGAAATGACTCAATAGGTAGAGCTTCATCCTCACAGTGCAATGAATTCCCACTTTGCACCAAAACCTCGGATTTACTCACTCACACTCAGTTGCTGTCTCACAAATGCAAGATTTCATTGTAACTTCTTCTGCTCCCATTAAGGGCAAACATCTTTGAAAGCTCCTCTTAAACTCCAACCTTCACAATCACCCTTCTGCTCTCCCCGAAGATGATTAGAGTCATACAGCACAGAATCAGACCCTTTGTCCATCCACACATCATTCCTGATGAAGTGCTCGGGACCGAAATGTCAACTCTCAAGGTCCTCAGATGTTGCCTGACCTACTGCCTTTTTCTAGCACCACACGTTGCCTCTAATCTCCAGCATCTGCAGTTCTCACTTTCTCCACATCCCAAAGTATCACCATTTAAACAATACACTGTCTTTCTGCTTTTTTATCATAGCAAAGGCTATAACTTCACATTGAGATACTGCATTTGCCACGTGTTTGTAAATTGTGGTCTTCTCTACTTCGGGGAGACTGAGCGTAAACTTGGGGAACGGATTGGTGAGCATCACAGCTGGGTCCGAGAGGCTGACCAGACCTCCCAGTCACCACTCATTTTAATTCCCCTTCCCACTCCCTTTCTGACAAGAACATCTTAGCCTTCCTCTATTGCCACAATGAAGCAAACTGCAAATTGGGGGAACAACATCCCATCTTCCGCCCGGGCAGCCTACAGGACCCAACATCAAGTTCTCCAATTTCAAATAACCTCCCTTTCCATCCCCCGACTCCCTTCTCAGCCCCGTGCCCCTCACTCCCACTCCTTCCTGCAACCAACCTGATTTCTTCCACCCAATGATTAATCAGGCCGGACCCTCTCCCTATCTTCACCTATCCACACGTTGGGCCCCAGCACCTATCCCCAGTCCTGAAGAAGGGTTACACCCAAAACGTCAACTTCTCCACTTCCTGATGCTGCCTGGTTTGCTGTGTCCTTCCAGCCTCCTGCCTGTCTATTTTGCCAATTGAGACACAGACCTGGACTACGTTTCCAGAGTCTGTATCACTCCCTTTCCTTTCAGTTGGTGTAAGTCAACAAATTGAACTCCGGAAAAAAGTAGAAATGGCAAAGGGGGCGAGAAAAGAGAGTGCCGTACTCACAGATCTGAGACAGAGGAAGGAATTTGCGGTCTGAGTGAAGCTCAATGTTGATTCAGAAAGAGAGGAGCAGGAGGAGCAGCTTCAGAAACTCATGGTCCAACTTCCGCATTCAGACAATGGGGTGGCTCTGATTGGCAGGAGGACCAGTTTTTGTTTGGTCCTCCACGGTTCCCTATTGGACTATGAAAGGAAGGTCGCGCGCCTTTTTTTGCGGAATGCGACGAGCATGCCCAATATTTAGCTGACACCATTGGGCATGTGCACTGCGTTACTGACACCGGGAAACATGCGCAGTATGCTCACTCGGGGTGCTGGTGTTCCGGTCAGATTTTAATAGGACAAAAAAGGGGTCGAGCTACGATTTGTTTTATCGCTGTGATTCGACATTGTATTGTTTTTGCATTCTGTCTGGCTGCTCAACTTTTGTATGTCTTTTCCCCACGTTGGGGGGCGAGTCCAGAACTGGAGGGCATGGGTTTAGGGTGAGAGGGGCAAGATTTCTGAGGGGCAACCTTTTTGCACAGACGCTGGTGCGTGTCAGCCAGAGGGAGTGGTGGAGGCTAGTACAATGATAATATTTAAAATGCATCTGGATGGGGATATAAATAGGACAGATTCAGAGGGATAAGGGGCCAAATGCTGGCAAATGGGTCACCAGATTAACTTAGGATATCCGGTCGGCATAGACCGAAGGGTATGTTTCTGTGCTCTGTGACGCTATTTCTAGATAGTTGGAACCAACTTCACAAGACGAGGACTAGGCCATTCACCCCTTACATTCAAGATCAGAGTGGTGTTGGAAATGACAGCAGGTCAGGCAGCATCCAAGGAGCAGGAACATTGACGTTTCAGACAAAAGTCTCGAATGCTGCCTGACCGGCTGTGTTTTTCCAGCACCACTCTAATCTTGACTCTAATCTCCTGCATCTGCAGTGCTCACTTTCGCCCATTCACCCCTTCCAGCCTGTCCTGAGCGGTGGCCTGACTGCGGTTATTTCAGAGAAAGAATCAGATAGATTTCAGCAGTTCTTTTAAAAAACTTGAACGCACTTTTCTGGCTTGAACGATGTTTCTGAAGATATTATTTTAGGTATTCTCAATTTTGAAGATCAGCCATTTCTCACCCCTCCCGAATCCCAGGTAGAGTCATCACCATCCATTATCTCCCTCTCTCTCTCTCTCTCTCTGTCCTTTGAAGGGTTTGATACAGAGGTCAAAGATGGTTCGAGGCTCGAGAAAGGACGGTGTGGTGGGGGCTGGGGAGAAAAGAGACCGAAAGGATGGGGGACAGAGAGAGAGAAAATGGACGGGGCGGCAGAGGGTGGGGGTAGAGAGAGACTAGGGGGTACAGAGAGACAGAGAATGAGTGGGGTTGGTAGAGAAATTGGGCGGGGGAGAGAGAGTGGGCGTGGCGGAGAAGTGGGAGATGGCACAGGGCAGGGTGATACTGGGCACACAGATACACAAGATGGTCACTGAGCCATCAGTTGGCCAACTTGACACACGAGATGGTCACTGGATCACAATATGGAGAGAAACAGCAGAGCAGATACAGACACTGCCTGGGGCCACCAGAATGTTAGCATAATGGACTCACAACCCAGGTGATTAGTTTAAGGCGGGTGGGGGAGAGAATATTCATGAGTAATGAACACTGCCCACCGAAGTGTCTGGGTCCAGCCAACACCTCTTATAGAAGTGCTAACAGCATGATACAGACTCAATACCAAATGCTAACAGCCAGGGCTGCAGGAATCCTCCTTCTCAGGGAGAGCAATTAGCGCCCATTACTACAACAATGGATTTCCATGCAGACATTGAAATGGACAATGTCTGCACTGAAACTGACAACGACTGTGTGGAAATTAACAAAGGTTGTGCTGGAACTGACAATGATTGTATCAGCTATCAACGATTCTGCAAGGATTACCATAAACAAATCATGTTACAAAGACAATAATCTCATCCCTGACCGATTGTATCACAAAATGTATAAAAGTTTCTTGACGTGTGCTTCGGGTCGAGAGAAGTCTCGCAGCTGACACTGTGCTGTTGGTGTCTTTCTCTCCCCGGAGCCCCGGTATTTCCTTGTGCAATAAACTCTGTCATTGAACCCGAATTCTGACTCCGAGCCTGGTGTATTTCAGGGGAGAGAGAATGGGGCGGGTGGCAGATGGTGGGGGGAGGGGAGAGAGAGAGAGAGAGAATGGATGGTCGGGGCTGGAAGAATGGACATGGGACAGAGGGTGGGGTGAGAGAGAATAGATGGGTGTAGAAGGTGGGGAGACGGACTGGACAGGGCCTGAGGAATGAAACGACAGGGTTACAGAGGGTGGCGTGAGAGAGAATGGACAGGGTGTTTGGAGTATAGAGGGAGAATGGGCAAGAACCTGGGGATGGAGAGAGAATGGACAAGGGGCGCTGTGGTTGGCGGTGGAATGGACAGTGGGAGCTGTGGGTGGTGGGAGGAAAGAACGGGGGTGCTGTGAGTGGTGAGGGAGAATGGATAGGGGGCGCTGGAGTGCCGGGGTAGAAATGGACAGGGAGCGCTGGAGTGGCGGGGGCTAATGGACAGGGGGCGCTGTGTGTGGCCAAGATCAAAAAGGTTGATGACAGTCAACACTTATCAGATGGTTTCCCGAACAGAAAAACTTGCACTGGAGACTCCCAGAAGACGGGTGTTTCATCTGTATTCCTTCAATTAGTTTTGAAATATTGTTGTGTATCTGAATTGTTCAGGGATACCTGGGACAGAGAGAGATGGCTTTGGTTGTTGGAGGTCAGTCATCTCAGTTCCAGGACGTCTCTGCAGGAATTCATAGGGTCGTGTCTTCTTCGGCTCAACCATCTTCATCAGTGACCTTCCTCCATCATAAGGTCAGAGGTGGAGATATTCGCCAATAATTGCACAATGTTCGGCACGATTCACAACTCCTCACAAACTGAAGCAGTTCAGTTTGAAATGCAACAAGATCTTAACAATATCCAATGGGCTCAGGAGTGGCAAGTAACATGTATGCCATGCCAATGACAAACAATGACTCATCCCCAAAAGAGATAATCTGACCACTGCCCCGTGATATTCAACAGTGTTACTGTCACTAAACACCCCACTATCAACATCCTTGGGGTTTACCATTGACCAGAAACTCAACTAGACTAATCACAGACACAATGGCAACAAGAGCAGGCAACAGGTCAGGGATACTATGGAGAGTAACTCGCCTCCTGACTCCCCAAACTCTGTCCATCTTCTACAAGGCACAAGTCAGCAGTGTAATGGAATACTCTCCCACCAGCTTGGATGGGTGCAGCTTCAACAACATTCAAAAAGCTTGATACCATCCAGGACAAAGTCGCCTGCTTGATTGGCACCATCTCCACATACATCCATTCCCTCTGTCCCACTGTTCAGAAGCAGGAATGTGGACGATCTACAAGATGCAACACAGAAATTCTCCAAATATCCTTAGAAAATACCTTCCAAACCAACAACCATTTCCATCTACAAGGACCAAGGCAACAGATGCTTGGGAACATAACCTCTTGCAAGTACCCCTCCAATCCACTCACCGTCTTGACTTGGAAACACATTGTTGTTCCTTCAGTGTTGCTGGGTCTAAATCCTGGAATTCTCTCCCTCAGGACATTGTGGGTCACCGTACAGCGTGTGGACCACAGAAGGTCACCATCACCTTCTCAAGGGGAACTAAATGCTGGCCAGCCAGCGAAGCCCATGTAACACGAATAACTTTTAATAAATGATTGAAACGGAGGGTTGGAACCTGCAAACTAAACAAAAATCAACGTTCAGGTGGAACAGACGTCGCGCTTTGATTCGGTCCTTATTTGAGGGCAGATAAAGAGCGATATACTGACACAGAACTGGAAATAGAGAGTTAAACACCTGTAGTGTTTCACTCAGTCTATCAATTGAAAATCGATTCAAGATTAGCTCTTGACATATACGTCCCCAATACATGAAAAAGGACGGTTAAGAAGGCATATGGGACTCTTGCAGTCATCGCTTTAATGGCTGATGTAATACCCACAATCCCACGCGTTCCAGACACCGCTCTATTGGCCGTGAGCAGTGTTCATAGTGCGCATGTGTGAGATTGTAATGGGACCCCGCCCCTCGTCGTTCTGATGGACGGGGAGACCAATCTTTGGGAAACCCTCTAGGACCGGAAGGGGCCTGGTCCTCCTGCCAATCAGAACCTCCGCCACTGTCTGAATGCGGAAGGTCGACCATGAGCTTCTGAAGTTGCTGTTGCTCCTCTCTCTCTGAATGAAGATTGAGCTTCAGTCCAGACTGTAACTTCCTTCCTCTGTTTAACATCTGGGAGGACCGCACTCTCTTTTCTCGCCCTCTTTCCCATTTCTTTTCTCATCCTTGGGTTCAGCTGTTGGTTTGTAGGAGCTGAGGGGAAAAAGAAAGTCAATCGAGGTGAAGGGACAGACTCTGGAAAAGGTTGGTCTAGATCTGTGCCTGTTAATGTTTGACAGGCTTTGTTTCCTGAGCTTGAGACATTTACTTGTCTGGCAAAAAGGGATGGTGTCTTGATCCATGTTGGGGATGGAAGTGGATTATGCTGTGGGTGACTTGCTCGTAGTAGTCCAATAAGTATTAGATAAGTAATCATGACACACAAACCTTGGGTTATTGACTGTTTATTCGGAGCTCACGGGGAGAGCCAAGTCGACCTCATGGTCACAAGTCACTCCGACGAGAAACAGAGAGTTGTATGATTATATAGGTTACAATCATTTAACAATTAGCAAACTGTTAATTGCAGGAATTTGAGCAACCTAAGTCACTTTGCCCAGCAACGCAGTGTCTGGATAGTGTTGGTTAGTAGCTGATAAGTATACAATAGGTCCTTGCAAAGAGAAGGATACTCCCATGCAAGGAAAGAATTTGTTTATCAGGTAACAGTACAGCTGCAAGGCCGAGTGTCTCTGTTGAGTCTGGGAATTAAGGGTAGTTGGGACAATGCAGGGAAGGGGAGCTCAGACAATGGATAGATCAGCCATGATCTTAATGTAGGCTGGAAGGGCCAAATGGCCTACTCCTGCTTCTATTACTATGAAACTATAACCCTGCATTTCCCATGGCTAACCCACCTAACCTGCACATCCCTGGGCACTGTAGGCAATTTAGCATGGCCAATCCAAATCAAGGCCGGTGAGCAGTGTAGTGATGTGGAAAATGAACATCAGAGAATGATAGAAAGGGACAAGGAGAGTAACTATACCAGCAATCAAAACTGGATTCTAAAGATCACAAAAATTGAAACAATACATGGTGAATCTGAATGTGTGCCACATTGTAACAAAAGTGAATGAATTAACTGCACTCATTGAAATGAATAATTATGGTCTGAGAGTCCTTACAGGCACATGGCTTCAGGATGGCAAGAATTGGATCCTGAATATTGAGGGGGGAGTCAGATAGGAAGCGAGGTAAAGGCAGAGGGTTGGCACTTCGAATCAAAGCACTGATCACAGGGTAGTCTGGTGTCAGCTCGGGTTTCAGGCCCTGATTTCTCTGTCCTCTGATCTCCCTGTTCCCACAGAGTAAGATGTTGGTCTGTCCTCACCTTTGCTGGACTTCTGCTGAAGCTTTCACGCCTCTTTGACAGCTTCCAGAACAAGAAAACATTCAGTCAATCGAAAGCCAACCCACAATCTCAGCCTGTCACCATTCCAGATACAGAGTGTAGTCACAGCAGGGAATCAAACAAGAAAAATGAAACAAAATCAGAAATAAATAAATGCCTAATGTTTGTTCATTAGGAAGTAAACCAGAAATAGGGCTGTCCCAGGATTCTGAGAGTGCCCTACTTGAGGAATTCTCTCTCCCTTCGATGTAACTATTAGTACTGTTGGAGCAAAGTAACTCGTGTGTCAAATCGTTTAAAGGAAAGTAGTCAGGAGAGGAGACCTTGAGCAATTAATTAGCTTAATTCGTTGCCATTAGGGAATACCTCTTAGTTTTAAATAAAGTCTGATGTATTCCAATAAAATACAGAATGTTACAAGTTTTATGTAAAACACAAGCCCCACTCTCCATTAATTATACAACTGAGGGGCAGTCGTAAGGTTCACATACATTGTCCATACCTACATTTCTTCATGTCTACAAAACTGAATGTTATCTTACACTGCAGGTTCAGCTCGGCTCTAATTACCGATAAGGGACAGAGAGAACCAATCCATCATTCTATGAAGCAGCACAGTCTAATGGCCTGAGGAGCAGAGACAGCCTGCAGCTGCAAGGTCCGGCTATCAAAACAGAATTCGTTAGCCAGGGCTCAGACAGCATTCTGTTAACAGGCTACATTTTACTGCAAACATTGCTTTGTGGCAATATGGCTTCCATGCAGTTTTGTCAATTTTGATCACATTCTCCCACAATCCCTCCTTTTTTATTAAAAAGAGGAGTTTGGGGGTGTCAGCAAAAGGGGGATTATACCCAGAGCCAGGGGGATTGTCAGGGGTTAGTGCCTGGAGATCGGACTGATAGTCCTCGGGTTCAGTAAGGACAGGGGCAGAAGGCGCCAGGGATTGGGAATCATCATCAGGGGTTTCATCGGGAATGGGAAATCTCGGCATCTGGGAGATCGCTGGAGAGGAGGGCTGCAACAGTGAACTGAGCCGAGCACAGGATTGTCTGTGAGGTGACTTTGATTTCCAGTCGAGCAGTTCCAAAGGCAGGGGGAAAGAAAGCTGCAAGTTGCTCAAACACCATAAGGGCTCGGGATGGATGGGGATATGGGCACATACCTAGCAGCTAGAGTGGTTGACCTTCTGTGCATAAACAAAAAGTATTAAACTGTAATTCCTGTTTATTAGAGGTTATCAGGCCCAATCAAACATAGTTAGTGAAAGAAAGATAAGGAAGAGTGCAGTGAAAGGCAGAATGATCAGGCTGAACCATTCACGATGAAGACTGAAGATGTGTCTCTGACGGGGGTCTTCTGGTGTTCCTCCAGGAGGTGGCGCTCGTTTTCATTGTGTTGTGTGTGTGTCCATGCGGCCTCCCCATGACCTTGACTGTTGACCGGGGAACCCCAGCAGGGACTAGGAACGGGCCTTTCCATCTCAGCCCCAATATGCCCCGGTCCTAATGCTGAGGCTTGGCCTTCCCGTGAATGTAAACTCTGAAGAGTTTTGGTTCACTGATGCAATTATTTCCCACTTGTCCAACACGAGAGTGTCCGCTGTTTCAGCCATTGGGATGGTTTTGATTCATCTACTAAATACATCTACTCTTATTAGACAATATTCATAACAATGTACGTGAGGTGATTCTATAAAAGCAAGTTGTCGACAGGGAAAAAGGCTGACCAGGCAAGGAGGTGGTTAACAAACACACTCTCTCTGCCTGCACCTCTCTCTCTCTCCCTCCCTCTCTCTCTCTCTCTGTGTAACACTCTTCAACTTTCGACATGTCTCAGTTTGTCAGCTTTGATTATTCCTTCCTTCCAAGGGTAATGAGGCACTCACATTCCAGAACAGCCCAAGTTAAGGAGTTGAGCCTCATAAATCCTGACACATTGCTGCTTAACCAAGTGTGCAAACTCTAAATCCCTCTCAGCTGTTCCATTTGTAAATTGAACACTATTTCCAAAGCAAGTTGTTCATGTCTCTGCATGAGTCCACAACTCGGGGGAAGTACAACGGAGTCTTTCATAGTTGCCCAATGTGTCCTGTATGTCGAATTCATTCAAGTCAGGACATCCTGAAGCGAGCGATTATACTTACTGCAGATTTCTACTCACCAATTAAAAGTAATGTTGGGCACTCGAACAGATCGGGGGCATCTTGAAGCATGGCACGGACCTCAGTGTGGGTCTAGGGCTTATCAAATAGGGTTTCACCTCTCAAAGCCCTGGGGCAAGCAAATTCATTATTACTAACTTTGTAAAGCACAAGTGCTCTCAGCAACATTACGTCCAGACGCTAGGACCCTGTTGAGTTCTCTCACTAGTATCTTGTGGCTGAGTAGGGAGAATTGTATCAACATTTCTAACAGCATTTTTGTCCCTGGCCAGCTTTCCTCTTTATTTTGGACACAACAAAAGCAGCAACCACCCTCTATATTTCATCTCTCAAAGGATATCGGCCGGTGACCTGAGAGGACCAGGGTATCTCCTGCCTGACTCGCCAACTGTGGGGGATGGAAATAAAGCCCCATGTCAGGAAAGAATTTGTTTATCAGGAAGCAGTAAAGCTGCAAGGCCAACCGTCTCCGCTGAGCCTGGGAAACACAAGCTTTAGCAAGCAGGCACTAAGCTGAGATTCAAAATGGTTTCCAGGCTTTAATATGTGACAAAATGGCTGACCCAAATCTAATAATTGTCCCACATCATCGCAGGGAATTAAACAAGAAAAATGAAACACAATGAGAAATAAATACATGCTTGTGTTTACTGTATGTTTATGAGGAAGAAAACCAGAAGGAGGGATCTCACAAGTTTCTCCTCATGCCCAACTTGAGGAATTCTCTCTCTCGCTTACATTTAACTATTCGTATGCAGCTTGGATTTACATCACTAGAAATAAAGCATCTGTTATCAAATACGCATAGAGATAGACAGCACTGATGTAGACTTTTTCTCTCCCTCATGCACATACGCACACATAGAAGTCCATGCCAGTGAATGTGTATCTGCAGAATTATATTTGCTCAAAAAATGCAAAATCTGCAGGCACTCAATACGTGCAATATTTTGTGAATTCCACTTTGGAAATACAATCAGTCTGACCCAAGATCGGGACACAGAAGACTCTGACCTCACACCTTTATTGCATTGTCTGAGCTGAGAAGTCACATTTTGCTATGAAACTGTTAGAAACGAAAATCGCTTCTTAATAATTGCTCTAGACAAATTCAGGAAAACAAAGTTTTATTAGAAAGTCTGCAGAGTTGGGCACCCTTCTGAGTAAAAGGCGCGCTGAGGCTTACAAAGTTTCTCATTATATACAGCACAAGTCCCTCCCCTCCTTGGTTCTAACGAGCCATGAGGTTCACATTCTTAAAAACATCATTATTCTCCAATTCGCACCCTTATCACAAAGTCTGCAACAAATATCTCCAGACCCTCCCCTTCCTGGCTCTTAACGAGCCATGAGGTTCACATTCTTAAACCGTCATTATTCTCCAACTTGCATCCTTATCACAAAGTCTGCAATAAATGTCTCCAATGTTCCGAGAGGTGTTGTCTTTCTCCCCCTGTAGTCTTATCAGTCAAAGACTTATTCTTCTCTGTCTGTGCTAGCGGTCTTATCAATCTGTAGCAGATGTCTCTCGAGTCGTTTCCCTGTCCTGCAGTCTTTAACAGTCAAGGACTCATCCTTCCCTGCCTGTGTTTATGGTTTCATCAATCAAGGGCCTGTTTGTTTTTACTCTGCTCACAAACTGCATGCACAATTTTAAACTATTCTACTTTTTAGTATACAAAATGTTTTAGAAAAGAAGCAAAAGTTTTGTCTTTTATTATAGATCAGTCTGTGGTCTAGGCACATCTTAAAGTTTGAACCGAAATTACCTCTCACACTTATCTTGGTCAGGCACATCTTAAAAAGAGAAAGGGTGGAATTGTGAGAGGCAATTTCGGTTCAAACAATTAAGATGTGCCTGAACCAACAGGCTGCTCTATAATAAAAGACAAGACTTTTGCTTCTTTTCTAAAACATTTTGTATACTCAAAAGTAGGATAATTTAAATTGTGCAAATGCTGACATTTTGTGAGCAGAGTAACTTCTTTTCTAAAACATTTTGTATACTCAAAAGTAGGATAATTTAAATTGAGCAAATGCTGACATTTTGTGAGCAGAGTAAAAACAAGTCCTTGATTGATGAAACCATTAACACAGACAGGGAAGAATGAGTCCTTGACTGATAAGACTGCAGGATAGAAAAACGACTCGAGAGACATCTGCTACAGATTGATAAGACCGCTAGCACAGACAGAGAAGAATAAGTCTTTGACTGATAAGACTACAGGGTAAAAAAACAACAACTCTGGAGACATTTGTTGCAGACTTTGTGATAAGGGTGCAAATTGGAGAATAATGACGGTTTAAGAATGTGAACCTCGTGGCTGGTTAGAGCCAAGGAGGGGAGGGACTTGTGCTGTATATAATGAGAAACTTTGTAAGCCTCGGGGCGCCTTTTTCTCAGAAGGGTGCCCAACTCTGCAGACTTGGAAATAAACCTTTGTTTTCCTGAATTTGTCTCGAGCGATTATTAGGAAGCGATTTTCGTTTCTAACAATTGCTCAGGGTTCAATGTGGGGGAATGGGTGTGGGTGGGTGACCCTTGGGAGGGTCGGTGAGGCCGAGTGACCTGCTTCCACACTGTGGGGATTCTCTGAAGGGAGGGGGTTTGGAAAGTGAGTTGTCCTCCCCGTCTGCTGCAGGGGCCGCGCATGCGCGGTGCGGCGGCCCGCTGAAGGACTCGCCCCGCCTCCTGCACCGTCACGTTTACTCGCCCCGCCCCTAGTTCCTTTGTGACGTCACAACGCGGAAGTGGCCCTGTCCGTTTCAAAGTGAATCTCCCTCCCTCTGGGCAACTCTTCATCCTGGGAGGGAGACAGAGATGGGAGGAGGGGAAATTGGTCACTTGGAGCAACTGGAGTGAATCCAGGGAGGGAGCAGACTCCACAAACTCAGGTATGTGTCTTAGTTACCCGGGTGAGCAGGGACTGAAGGATAGAGATTGGGAAGGGGGGAGGGCTGGATATCTTTTCTGTTTTGATGTTTAAAATGCACCCGATTCCCACCAGTAACTGCAACAGGTACAAGTACAGCACATGCAATATTCCTCATTGCAGCTTCAAGCCGGTTTTGCATCCTCTGTTCTTGCTCCACTTTGGCTCCAGCACATTCAGCTTCTTTCCCTCATTCACATTCCTCCACCCCCCCTCGCCCTGATGTTCCAAGCTGACCCGTGAAAGATCGGTTTGTCCCTCCATTCTTTCCCGGTGGCGCCCATTACTCTTGTCTATTTCTTGCCTTATCCGGCCTTGTGTGTGAACAAAGTGTTAGCGTATATCCTCTTTCACTGCCAGCTGCTTCCTTGTTTGCGAAAGCAACGTTTCCTCCCATTTTCCGCCGACACTGAGCTCTCTAACCTCCTTGATTGTGTGTTTTTTGTTTTTGCAGAAGCAGGAAATAGATGGTTATAACTGTTTGTACGAGCACATCTAGTTTAATCTACACCCCCTCCCCTCACAGCATCTTTATCTGTTTGTCTGTAACATTGTTTGCAGGCACATTTCATGTATGCACATTTTAGCTAATACAAAAGCAATTATATATTTCCTTCACATAGCTTTCATTCTTGTTAACTCCACTGTTGGCTGAAACAATTATACCCTGGTGTTAGTTCATTTACCATGCAGAAGCAATTATGGTTGCAGAAGTACCAGTGCTTTACCTATATCCCACAGGGGTGACCCAACAACCTTGTATAAATAATGTGGGACATGGCGAGGGTAAACAGACAAGATCTTTGATCTGGGGTTGCTCATAGGTTTAGGGTGAGATTTAAAAGAAACCTAAGGAGAAACTCCTATGTACAGAGGGTGGTGTGTGTAAAGAATGAGCTGTCAGAGGAAGTTTTGGCTACAATTATAACCTTTAAAAGGTATCTGGATGGGTATATGTTGGGAAACATTTAGAGGGACATGGGCCAAGTGCTGGCAAATGGGACTAGATTGATTTAGGATATCTGGTCAGCATGGACTGAAGGGACTGTTTCTGTGCTGTACATCTGTGATTCTGGCTTGCCACTAATGTTTGTCACGTCTGTATATTCAGGTTCTCCCTGGTGTTGGTGTTAACGCCTTGGTGTCTTATTTGCTCCCCACATCCTGGGGACATTAACCATTTCCTGTCTGGCTGTTCGGACTGCTAGTCCGGATCTTCGGATTTCTGGGATTGGTCAATAAACACACCTGGAAATGACTCTTTGTCAATCACACAAGCAATAGTTTATTCTTTGATACAGCCGGGTCGCTAGACTCTGATCAGCCCAGAAGGATTCCCAACAGTGTGGAAACAGGCCCTTCAGCCCAACCAGTGGGGAATGTGGGGCCTGTCCTGTCATAGTGACATTTTACACTCACTTTCCATCTGCTTTTACTGGCCCTTGGGCTGTTTACCCCCCTCACTGTCTGTTTAATCCTTGGGCTGTTTACCCCCCCTCACTGTTTGTTTAATCCTTGGGCTGTTTCCCCCCTCACTGTTTCTTTAATCCTTGGGCTGTTTATCCTTTGCTGTTACTTGTGCAATTGCTGAGGGTAGTGTGTAAATCCTAGTGAAGGAGATTATACACCAGCATGTATATGTTCCTCAGTTATTGAAGGGGCAGGACCTGTTGAGAATGGTTAGTAAATGTGGTGCACTAAGCCTTATTAACATGGATATAGTTTATTATTTGGAAAAATATACTTTTATTATTTAGAATCATAGAGATGTACAGCACGGAGCCAGACCCATTCGGTCCAACCTGTCCATGCCAACCAGATATCCTAAATTAATCTAGTCCCATTTGCCAGCACTTGGCTCCTATCCCTCTAATCCCTTCCTGTTCAAATATCCATTCAGATGTGTTTTAAATGCTGTAATTATACCGGCTTCCACTACTTCCTCTGGCAGTTCATTCCATACATGCACCACCCTCTGTATGGGAAAGTTGCTCCTTAGGTACCTTTAATATTTTTCTGCTCTCACCCTAAACCTATGCCCTCTAGTTGTGAACCTCACCCCTACACTGACGAAAATACATTTTTTTTAAAAAAGTGAGCAGCCCGACAAAATGCAAAAGCTATCCAGTCATTTCTGCTGGTGGCTGAGACTAGGCCTCAAGCTTTGGGGGGAGTAGGTTTAGGACCGAGATGAGGAGGAGGAAGTGAGGGCTGCTGGTTTTCCCAGAGAGTAGTGTATCTGCAGAATTCTCTGCCCGAGGAAGCAGGCTCCAAAATGCCCCGGTCCTAATTCTTCAGCTTGACATACCCGTGACTGTAAACTTTGAAGTGTTTTGGTTAACTGATGCAAATATTTCCCACTTGTCCAACAATACAGTGTCAGCTGTTTCAGTCATTTGAGATGGTTTTGATTCATCTGCTAAATACATCTACTATTATTAGATAATATTCATGACAATGTATGGGAGGTGATACTATATATGCAAGTTGTAGACAAGTAAAAAAGACTGACCAGGCAAGGAAGTGGTTAACAAACACAGGACATCCCTCTTCGAGTATGCACCTTGTTTGTTCACAAATTAAACACACTTCAGATCTTTTCCTAGCTGCTTTCCCAAAATCTGGGTGCCACCAGGTTTATGAGCGCGTACAATAATGTACATCATCAACTGAAATAGGCAGCAGCAAAGAGTGAACACAAACCAGTCGAGCAGGGGGCACCCATGTTTTGGTTTGAGTATTGAGGGAGTGCCCTTTTTGAGGCCCCTGTGATATCAGTATCATACCCAGGCTAATGTGCATTGAAACCAGATTATGAAGTGTTAACTTTCCTGCAAACCTCTGCCTGTGTGTGTGTGTCTCTCTGTAACATTTTCCAACTTTCCTCATACCTGTTTGTCAGCTCTTGTTTATTCCTTCCTTCCAAGGCAAATGAAGCACACACTTTCCAGAACAGTCCAAATTAGGGAGTTGAGCCTCCTAAATCCTGGCTATGACCCATAGCTGCTTAACCAAGTGTGCAAACTCTCAATATCGGTCAGCCGTTCCATTTGCAAATCGAACACTGTTATCAAAGTAAGTTGTTCTTGTCTCTGCATGAGTCCACAACCCAGTGAAATACAACGGAGTCTTTAATAGTTGCCCAATGTGTCCTGTATGCCAAATTCATTCACGTCTGGATGTCCTGAAGCGAGCAATTATCCTTCAGATTTCTACTACCCAATTAAAACTAATGTTGGGCCCTCTAATGGATCGGGGGCATTTTATATAAATAATTATTCCCTCCGGTGTGGAAACGGGCCCTTCAGCCCAATAAGTCCACACTGACGCTCCGAAGAGCAACCCACCCAGACCCATTCCCTGACATTCACCCCTGACGAATGCACCTACACTACAGGGCAATTAAGCATGGCAAATTCACCTAACCTGCAATTCTTTGGACTGTGGGAGGAAACCCGCTCAGATACTGGGAGAACGTGCAAATGCCACACAGTTGCCCGAAGCGGGAATTGAACCCAAATCACTCCAAAAGTTACTGCTTCCAATAATAGATTAAGTCTTTTCCCTGGGGTCGGGGAGTCCAGAACTAGAGGGCATAGGTTTAGGGTGAGAGGGGAAAGATATAAAAGAGACCTAAGGGGCAACTTTTTCATACAGAGGGTGGTACGTGTATGGAATGAGCTACCAGAGGAAGTGGTGGAGGCTGGTACAATTGCAACATTTAAAAGGCATTTGGATGAGTACATGAATAGGAAGGGTTTGGAGGGATATGGGCCAGGTGCTGGCAGATGGGTTTGGGTTCGGATATCTGGTCGGCATGGACAGGTTGGACCGAAGGGTCTGTTTCCATGCTTATGTCTCATGACACTCCAAAGGTTACTGCTTCCAGAGGAGCCTGTTGGACTACAACCTGGAGTTGTAATTTTAACGTTTATCCAAGTTAAGGTGGATTGGCCATGCTAAATTCCCCATAGTGCCCAGGGATGTGCAGGTTAGGGTGGAATGGCCATGCTAAATTCCCCATAGTGCCCAGGGATATGCAGGTTAGGGTGGAATGGCCGTGCTAAATTCCCCATCGTGCCCAGGGATGTGCAGGTTAGGGTGGATTGGCCATGCTAAATTCCCCATAGTGCCCCAGGGATTAGATTAGATACCCTACAGTGTGGAAACAGGCCCTTCAGCCCAACCAGACCACACCAACCCTCCGAAGAGTAACCCACCCAGACCCATCTCCCTCTGACTAATGTACCTATGGGCAATTTAGCATGGCCAATTCATCTAATCTGCACATCTTTGGACTGTAGGAGGAAACCGGAGCACCCAGTGGAAACCCATGCAGACACTGGAAGAATGTCTGTATGGAGTTTGCACAGTCACTCAAGGCTGGAATTTGACATCCATCTTGGGTCAAATATTGTTTAACAAGGCTCCCGAGAAGTAATTTGGGATGGTTTATGTTAAAAGCACTACATAAATACAAGTTGGCCATGCTGTTGGCCCTCTTTAATGCACCAATGCTATTTACCTCAACTACAGAATGTTACATTCTAACCATAATCAGAGGAATAAGTTACTTCTATATTCCTCATGAGATTTATTAATGACATATTTACATCCTCCAGTTTTGGACTCCCTCATGAATAGAATCATCCCAATATCTAACCTATAAAATCACTTATTTGTTTTAAAGACCCAACCTATTCACCTACTTTTAAAAACCTGTGTCTGTGCAGGTTAGGGTGGATTGGCCATGCTAAATTCCCCATCGTGCCCAGGGATGTGCAGGTTAGGGTGGAATGGCCGTGCTAAATTCCCCAAAGTGCCCAGGGATGTGCAGGTTAGGGTGGATTGGCCGTGCTAAATTAGGCATAATGTACAGGTAAGATGCATGACTCAGGGTTAAATGTAGAGCAATGGGGATAGGGTTGTGGGTGTGGGAGGGTCGGTGAGGCCGAGTGACCTGCTTCCACACTGTGGGGATTCTCTGAAGGGAGGGGGCTTTTGGAAAGTGTGTTCTCCTGCCCTACGCCCCAAGGAGCAGCGCATGCGCAGTGCAGCGTCCCGCAGTCGGTCTTGCCCCGCCCCCTCAACCTCCACTTTTCCTCGCCCCGCCTCCTGTACCGTAACGTTTCCTCGCCCCGCCCCTAGTTCCTTTGTGACGTCACAACGCGGAAGTGGCCCTGTCCGTTTCAAAGTGAATCTCCCTCCCTCTGGGCGACTCTTCATCCTGGGAGGGAGACAGAGATGGGAGGAGGGGAAATTGGTCACTTGGAGCAACTGGAGTGAATCCAGGGAGGGAGCAGACTCCACAAACTCAGGTATGTGTCTTAGTTACCCGGGTGAGGAGGGACTGAAGGATAGAGATTGGGAAGGGGGAGGGCTGGATATCTTTTCTGTTTTGATGTTTAAAATGAACCCGATTCCCGCCAGTAACTGCAACAGGTACAAGTACAGCACATGCAATATTCCTCATTGCAGCTTCAAGCCGGTTTTGCATCCTCTGTTCTTCCTCCACCTTGGCTCCAGCACATTCAGCTTCCTTCCCTCATTCCCATCCCCCCGCCCTGATGTTCCAAGCTGACCCGCAAAAGATCGGTTTATCCCTCCATTCTTTTTGTTGGTTTTGAAAACTTTCCCAATGCTCTTCTTATAAAAGTTGTGAAGTTATGTTGTAGCTGCACCAGACATTGGTTAGGCCACTTTTGGAATGTTGTGTGCAGTTCTGGTATCTCTGCTAGAGGAAGGATGTTGTGAAACTTGAAAGGATTCAGAGAATAAGGTCATTGAATATATCCAAGGCTGGTTTCATCTGATTTTTGAACAACAAAGAAGTGGATGTTTGTGGGGGAAGGCAAGAACACATCTGTCGTCTGCAAGGTGTTGGAAAGGATTCTGAGGGATAGGATTTATGACCATCTTGTGATTGTGAAGGCTGGACTTTCAGAGCATGTTTTGCCCTGACTGGGAGCAGAAGAGTTTGACTGAAGTGCGTCGGTGTTAATGCCTTGATGTCTCATTTTGCTCCCACCTTCCCGGGGTCATTAACCATTTTGTGTCTGGTCCTTCCTCAAGAAGCTGCATTGCAGGTTCACCCTGAATTGACACTTTTTTTTATGCTTCCCAAAATCAGACCTGCTCACTCTCAGCAGGATCCCAGTGTTGTGAAAGATATTAATTTTCAGGTGGTATTATCCAAAATTCGGAGAGATGTCAGTCTTGATGTTTTTGCTTTTTCTGCCCCTGTAAGATCCTGAATCAGCACCTTCACGGGAATTAGTTATATCGGAGTGAGAACAGAGAGTGGAATGGTGCTTTCAATTTTGTGGAGTAACAAAAGACCAGAATATTCCACAGAAAGTAGAATTGCTTGTTCTGAATTTTTACCCTGCCCTGGCAGTGATGACTTTTGTAATCTCTTTTTAAACAGTGTACTTGAAGATTTGAAGATAGAAGCTTCAAAATCAACGCATGAAGTCCTTACACCCGAAACATTGACTCTCCTGCTCCTCGGATGCTGCCTGACCTGCGCTTTTCCAGTACCACACATTTTGACACTGACTCTCCAGCGTCTGCAGTCCTCACTTTGACGTCAATGTCTGACAGTCGCTCAATCCATCGGGACAGGAAACAATTTTCAACTGAGTCTGTGAGAAGCAGCAAAGCGTTTTGGTTCCTGTTTGAGTACGTTTTCAGCATCAGTGGGACTGGATGAGAGACCCTACTGTTGCAGTGCATTGAGTGTGGGGTGTGTAGAAGCATCTACAGCCTGGAAAGAGGAATTGACGGCAGGGAGGGGCTGGAAACGTGTGTGTGCACGCAGCTGAAGCTTCGGCCATGGAGAAACCTGAGGAATCCTGCCCCGTGGAGAAACGGTGGAAGTGTGCTGATGGCGGAAAAAGCTTCCATTTCCCGCCTGCCCTGGAGATTCATCAGCGCATCCACACAGGGGAGGGGCCGTTCTCCTGCCCCGAGTGTGGGAAGGCCTTCAGCAAATGCTCCGACCTGCTGAGGCACCAGCGCTCCCACACGGGAGAGAGGCCCTTCAACTGCCCCAAGTGCGGGAAGAGATTTACCCGGGCCTCCCACCTGCTGAGACACCAGCTGGCCCACACGGGGGAGAGGCCGTTCTCCTGCCCTGAGTGTGGGAAGAGATTTGCCCAGGCCAACAACCTGCTGACCCACCGGAGGGTCCACACGGGGGAGAGGCCCTTCAGCTGCCCCGAGTGCGGGAAGGCCTTCAACAATTCCTCTTCTCTGCTGACCCACCAGCGGGTCCACACCGGGGAGAGGCCCTTCAGCTGCCCCGAGTGTGGGAAGGCCTTCAGCGATTTCCCCCAACCTGCTGAGACACCAGCGGGTCCACACGGGGGAGAGGCCCTTCAGCTGCCCCGAGTGTGGGAAGGCCTTCAGCAATTCCTCCAACCTGCTGACCCACCAGCGGGTCCACACGGGGGAGAGGCCCTTCAGCTGCCCCGAGTGTGGGAAGGCCTTCAGCGATTCCCCCAACCTGCTGAGACACCAGCGGGTCCACACGGGGGAGAGGCCCTTCAGCTGCACCGACTGCGGGAAGGCCTTCAGCAATTCCTCCAACCTGCTGACCCACCAGCGGGGCCACACGGGGGAGAGGCCCTTCAGCTGCCCCGAGTGCGGGAAGGCCTTCAGCAATTCCTCCCACCTGCTGACCCACCGGCGCGTCCACACGGGGGAGAGGCCCTTCAGCTGCCCCGAGTGCGGGAAGGCCTTCAACAATTCCTCTTCTCTGCTGACCCACCAGCGGATCCACACGGGGGAGAGGCCCTTCAGCTGCCCCGAGTGCGGGAAGGCCTTCAGCAATTCCTCCACCCTGCTGAGACACCAACGTGTCCACACGGGGGAGAGGCCCTTCAGCTGCCCCGAGTGTGGGAAGGCCTTCAGGCATTCCCCCAACCTGCTGAGACACCAGCGGGCCCACACGGGGGAGAGGCCATTCCCCTGCACCGACTGCGGGAAGGCCTTCAGCAATTCCTCCCACCTGCTGACCCATCGGCGGGTCCACACGGGGGAGAGGCCCTTCAGATGCCCCGAGTGCGGAAAGGACTTCACGCGCTCCTCCCACCTTCAGAGGCACCAGCGAGTTCACGTACCACCGCAGGGGGGATTGAAGGAATGATGGCTGAGTGCCATTATCGACTGGACTATTAACCCAGTTCCAGGGATCCCGGGTTTGAATCCCGCTGCGGCAGATGGCGCTATACAGGGTATGGGTTGAAATTGCTGAGTCAGGCAATAATTCCTCCAGGTTAAGGCTGTACCAAGGATCCAGTTACAAAGGGACATCTTGGTGGTGACCAATAGTAAAGAAAGTGATGGGGGATGGGTGGGGGAGAATGGGGGTGGGGGGGTGTGTGCGCTTTGACTTTGAGCTGTTTAAAAAGCAACTGCTTTTTCTCTGCCATTTTGCTGAGGGGGTTTGAAGCTGTAACAAAGTTGGGTCGCAATAAAGGTTACCTGAACTTGCTGCTGTGCTCAGACTCTTATTGAAAGCTTTGAGCTCCAAGAGTTTTTGTTTTAAAGCTGTCATTTCTTTCAGCCTCCTGCACTAAATTTCCAATGTCGCCTATCAGTTGGAGTCGTGAATGAGCAGCCAGTATCGTGAGAACTTGTCAATTTTTCAGGGATGCAGAGTGTGCCGTTTCATCGGCGTTGTAAAGTTTCCTGGAAGCATCAGGAGGTGTGGGCAGTGTTCGCGAGAAATTATGTGGAGAGGCTGATGTTGGACTGGGCTGGATAAAGTTAAAAATCACACAACACCAGGTTATAGTCCGACAGGTTTATTTGGAAGGATGAGCTTTTGGAGCGCTGCTCCTTCATCATGTAACTGTGGAGCAGGATCATAACACCCAAATTTTATAGCAAAAGATCAGTGTCATGTAACTGAAATGACATATTGAACACACCAAGATTGCTTTTCAGTCTTTCACCTTTTAGACTGAGTTTCAGGTTTCAGTTCATTAACCTGTAAATCCCAGAATTACTATTAATTCACATTCTCGAGATGACTTAAGGTTTTTTTTTAAAAAAGTGACATCTCAGCCCAGACAATGCATTAAAGGTGTGAGGTTCGAGTCTGTCATACTCCAATCTTGGATCAGACTGGTTCTATTTCCAAAGTAGGAATTTATAAAATATTACATGGATTGACTGCCTGCAGACTGTGCACTTTTTGAGCAAAGTAGAATGTGTCTGCAAACATATTTCTGCCAATACAAGTTTGCCCAAAAAGTGATGAGTTTGTGCATGAGAGTGCACGTAAGTGTCTGCGCATGTTTGGTAAAGTGAGTGCGTGATGGAGTATACGCTGAGAGAGTGTTGGGGGCGTGTATGTGTGGGTGTCTGGAGAGAAAGCGTGTGTATGAGTGAGCTATCAAAAGCGAGGGCTTGCGTTTGGCTAAAACAAGGAAGGGAAGCCCATGAACAATTTAAGGGTCCAACCCTTTGTCGTGCTGTAAAAGAGAGACAGGGTGGGGTTCAGGTACACAGTTCTTTGAAAGTTGCATCGCTGCTCGACAGGGTGGTCAAGAAGACATTAAGCATACTTGCCTTCATTGTTCACCCCACTGAGTCTCGGAGTTGGGACATCATGTTGAGGTTGTACAGGATGTTGGTGAGGCCACTTGGAGAGTACGGAGTACGATTCTGGTGACCCTGTAAGAGAATTCTTCCTATGAGAGAGGGTTCGGTAAAGATTTACCAGGAGGTTGCCAAGACTAGATGGTTTGAGTTATAAGAAGAGATTTGGACTTTATTTATTGGAGCACAGGAGGTTGAGGAGTGACGTTATTGAGGTTGATAAAATCATGAGGAATGGAGGTAAGGTGAATAGCGAAGGGCTCTTCCTTAGTGTAGGGGAAGTCAAGGCTCAGGGGCATATATCTTTAAAGTGAGAGGAGAGAGATTTAAAAGGAACCTGAGGGACAATGTTTTGATAGAGGGTGAATTACCCATAGTGCCCAGGGATGTGCGGGTTGTGGTGGATTGGCCATGTTGAATTACCCATAGTGCCCAGAGATGTATAGGTTAGGGTGGATTGGCTATGCTAGATTACCCATAGTGCTGTGAGAAACGAACCCCACTTAATCAATAATTTTCAATCCGAGTCCGCCCTGCCCCCCCTCGCCCCCGCCCCCGCCCCCGCCCCACCCCCCCCCCCCCGCCGCTTTCATTCATATCGCCTTCATTCTTGTTAACTCCACTGTTGGCTGAAACAATTATACCCTGGTGTTAGTTCATTTACTTTGCAGAAGCAATTATGGTTGCAGAAGTAACACTGCTTTACCTATATCCCACAGGGGTGACCCTACAACCTTGTATAAATAATGTGGGGCATGGCGAGGGTAAACAGACAAGATCTTTGATCTGGGATTGCTCATAGGTTTAGGGTGAGATTTAAAAGAAACCGAAGGAGGAACTCCTATGTACAGAGGGTGGTGTGTGTTAAGAATGAGCTGCCAGAGGAAGTGGTAGCTACAATTATAACCTTTAAAAGGTATCTGGATGGGTATATGTTGGGAAACATTTAGAGGGACATGAGCCAAGTGCTGGCAAATGGGACGAGATTGATTTAGGATATCTGGTCAGCATGGACTGAAGGGACTGTTTCTGTGCTGTACATCTGTGATTCTGGCTTGCCACTAATGTTTGTCACGTCTGTATGTTCAGGTTCTCCCTGGTGTTGGTGTTAACGCCTTGGTGTCTTACTTTGCTCCCCACATCCTGGGGACATTAACCATTTCCTATCTGGTTGTTCTGATCTGGACTGCTGTCCGGATCTTTGGATTTCTGGGATTGGTCAATAAACACACCTGGAAGTGACTTTGTCAATCATACAAGCAATAGTTTATTCTTTGATACAGCCGGGTCGGTAGACTCTGATCAGCCCAGAAGGATTAGATTAGATTAGATTCCCACACCGATCCTCTGAAGAGTAGCCCACCCAGACCCATCTCCCTCTAACTAATTCACCTAACATTACGGGCAGTTTAGCATGGCCAATTCACCAAACCTGCACATCTTTGGATTGTGGGAGGAAACCCACGCAGACATGGGGAGAATGTGCAAACTCCACACAGCCAGCCCCGCGAGGCTGGAATCGAACCTGGGACCCTGGTGTTGTGAGGCAGCAGTGCTAACCACTGAGCCACCGATGAGCACTCATTGAGTGCCAAAAGAATCCACCGACTTTTACAGAGTTTGGATAGAACTTATATACATTGTTCAGAGTCAGACATTGAGCATGATCACATAGTAACAACCAATCAGATCCCGCAAGGTCCTCATGCATTTTTGACTTAGCCTAGGGCAGCACGGTGGCTCAGTGGTTAACACTGCTGCCTCACAGCACCAGGGTCCCAGGTTCGATTCCAGCCTTGGGTGACCGTCTGTGTAGAGTTTGCACATTCTCGCCGTGTCAGAGACCTGGGCCCGAGTGCACACGCCTGGTAGGATGTTTTCCCCCCTCAACAGTACCCTCTGACTTATACAGCAGGAAGAAAATAAAAATAAGTCGTCCCTCCTCTCCCAGGAACCTCTGCTCTCCAACTTCAAATGTAAAACCTCAAATCAGTGACTCCCCACTCCTGGGTTGCTGCTACCGCTGAAAAATAGAAAATGTCACCTTTTTTTGTGGTTAGCACTGCCGCCTCACAGCACCAGAGCCCCGGGTTCAATTCCCCTCCTATGTCTGCGCGGATATCCTCCCACAGTCCCAAGATGTGTGGGTTAGCGTGAATTGGCGACGCTAAATTGCACCATTGTATTAGGTGACGGGGAATGGGGCTGGGTGTTTTGCTCTTCGGCGGGTCGGTGTGGACTTGTTGGGCCGAAGGGCCTGTTTCCACACTGTAGGGAATATGATCTAAAGTTCTGGAATTTATATATTGATGAACTGAAACCTGCAACCCCTTCTAAAAGATGAAGGATTCAGCAGCGGTCCAGGTTTGTGCCAAACATTGCATCGGTTGCAAGACACTGTGATGTTTTGCTATTAATTCTGTGTCTTATGATCCTGCACCACAACGACCCGTACAAGGAGCAGCGCTGCAGAAGCGAGTGCTTCCAAATACACCTGGGTGGGCGGGGTTTACCAGGAGGGGCGGGGTTTAGCGGGAGGGCAGTACTCATGGGCGGGGCGTGTCTCGTGAGGTTCGCGCGCTGGTAGGCGGCGCGTACAGCCTGGACGCGCGCGGCTTTGTGGGCGGTTGCGCGTGAGGGAGGGGGGCGTGGTTTTGACTCGAGCGGGGATCGCGGCGAAGGGGTGGGGTTTGGTGCAGGAGGGGGAAAGAGGTTTGGTTCCCAGAGGCGGGGCTTATGACCTGCTTCAGGAAGGGGCGGGGTCTACGAGTTGCGTTCGGAAGGGGCGGTGTTGACGTGTCGCGATGGCGGAGGAGGGGGCGGGACCAGGATCTGGATCAGTGGGCGTGGCCATCCCGAAGCCGGAAGTGTGTCCGCGGCCTGTTTCCTCCGCTGGAGCCTCGCCTGCAGCAAGTAAGGTAAAGCTTTATCAATATTTCCTTTTACAGAGTTTGTATTTAATAACCAGTAATGGATACTCAATATCATCATAAAGTCCCAAAATGCAATTCATTTCAATCCATTGCAGATAAGCACTAAGAGTTAATTTTCTACAGGATTCAACAGTCTCAGCACTAAAATGGTCTCACAAGGGAACGGCTGTGAATGTTATCACTTGGTGTCCTGTTCACACAGATTCACCGATGCTGAGGCAAACGTTCTTCATTGCCTTACAGCATCCTGTTATCACTTGGTGAGCCCAGGTGTCCCTATCTTTAAGTTCTCTCCTCATTCTGAGCCTTCCTGCCTGTTTATTTTCTAGTGCAGTAAATGTATTCAATAATTCAGCATTACATTGTAGTCTGAATGTTTAAAGACAAGTTTTAAGGCTATAGACTTTATCACCCAGATGCCCACACTCTCATTCCTCCCTTTGATTGCACCGCGATCACTGAAAGAGAAGGCTAGTCCAAACGAATGCCCTTCAAGGTGGTCCAGCCGTCAACATCCTGTAGAGCAGCACCACCATCTTCACAGCTCATCTGGTCTTATTTATCATCACCATCGACACGTGTGGGTGAGCCATCAGATTGTGAAAGGAGCATCTTCTGGGGCAAATCTATATCACTAAGGGACCTCATAAGCCTAGCAATTAAATAGCTAACAATACCAATACCGACAAACAGACATAGCTAAACCGATAAGCCAATTGTACCATCGGCCCAATCTGCAGTTTCCCCAACTGGTCCCTTCAGTCATTCTGTCACGGAATACCTGGATCACTTCTTGTATCTTAGTTAATATTGCCAGTGAGATTGGGAATGCCCATAGTGCGTTTATCTTGGACAATGGTGCAGACCTCACCCTCCCGGGCGAGTATATAGCCTAAGGCACACCAATTCTGCATAGAGTAAAGACACAGGTCTGATAATCCCAGTTTACTCTGTTCCAGAGCCTCTTTACTCTTATTTCCTTAAATGGTCAGGCCACAAAAGAGGGAATTGAGGTTCTGTTGACTTGTCACCCCTGCCGATCCTTCCAACCTCAGGGTACTCTGGATTCCCCAGCCTATCGGGTGTCCTGTATTGTCACCCAGTCCCTTGGGATCCTTTCAGTTGGAGCAAGGTTGGCTGAGGTTCCATCGACTTGTCCACTGGCCTGGACAAGGTACTGTTGTGGGAACAAGGGCTCCGATAGTGACCTTATGAGGGACATCTTTGCCGTCCAGGACAAGGAAATTGGTAGCTTTACCTTAGCTGAAGAAATAATAGTCTGGTTTGGTGTATATTAGGGAGAGTTTGTCAAAATAGGTTACTGAAATGTTACAGCAGGGGGTCTGGTCAGGTCTACAGGAGTATAGGGTCAACGTTTTGCAAGAGGAGTCGCTTTAGCACTGTACAAAATGGGCCAAGTGACTCGAGCACTCGCACTGTATGGGAGACAATGGTCCTCAGAATGCTGTTCCCGTTGGGCTCTCCCTTCGCTCTATTGTACATGGTCTTGGTGACAGTATCAGGTTCTGAAAAGAGAAAAGGCCTATAAATGCACAAGGGAAGGGTTCCGTTCCAAGTCCATGTGCCACATAAGGCCTGCTGTACCCCAGGCAGTGTTACACCAGCTGTTTGTATACACAGACCGGAGGTATTGGAAAGTGATATTTCTCTTCACAGGATCGGCAGTAGGAAGTCTGACAAATAGAATGGAATCGGGGACTGATTGGTGCAGCCATTCAATTGACAACGGTGCAGTTGGACGCAAGCTGAGCGCCCAGCGACTGTGACCGTCGTAGGGGTGGGAAGTAAAACCTGGAAGGTTTCTCCGTTCTCCGTTAATATTACATGCAAAGTGTGGTCCATTGTCTGAGCGAATGCACGCAGGTATACTGAAGCGGGGAATTATTTCCTTAAACAAAATCTTCATCACAGTCTCAGCAGTAGTGTTAGGAGGAGGGTAGGCTTTAATCCACTTCAAAAAGACATCAACAATAAGCAAAACATATTTATAGCAACTCAACTCATTTCTCCAACTCAATGAAGTCCAGTTGAAGTGTCTCCAAGGGACCCTCCAGCAAGGGAGTTCTCGTAGAGAGCATGTTCTGCCCTGACTGGGAGCAGAAGGGTTTGACTGAAGTGTGTCTGTGTTAATGCCTTGATGTCTCATTTTGCTCCCACCTTCCCGGTGTCATTAACCATTTTGTGTCTGGTCCTTCCTCAAGAAGCTGCATTGTAGCTGAATTGACACTTTTTTATTGCTTCCCAAAATCAGACCTGCTCACTCTCAGCAGGATCCCAGTGTTGTGAAAGATATTAACTTTCAGGTGGAGGTATCCAAAATTCAGAGAGATGTCAGTCTTGATGTTTTTGCTTTTTCTGCCCCTGTAAGATCCTGAATCAGCACCTTCAGGGGAATTAGTTACAGCGCAGTGAGAACAGAGGGGAAGGGAGAGTGGGATGGTACTTTCAGTTTTGTGGAACAACAAAAGATTATTCCACAGAAAGTAGAATTGCTTGTTCTGAATTTCTACCCTACACTGATAGTAATGACTTTTGTAATCTGTTTTTGCAGAGTATATGAAAATCTGAAGACTGAAGTTTCAAAATCAACGGATGAATGGCTTATTCCCGAAACATTGACTCTCCTGTTCCTCGGATGCTGCCTGACCTGCTGTGCTTTTCCAGCGCCACATTTTTTGACTGACTCTCTAGTGTCTGCAGTCCTCACTTTGACGTCAATGTCTGACAGTCTCTGAATCCATCGGGACCACAACGATTTTTGACTGTGATTTCTGTGAAAGGGATCTACACTTTTTGGTTCCTGTTTGAGGACGTTTTCAGCATCAGTGGGACTGGACGAGAGATCCCACTGTTGCAGCGCACTGTGTGTGGAGCCTGAAACAGTTATACGGCCTGGGAAGGGGACTTCACGGCAGGGAGGGGCTCTACACGTGTTTGTGTGCAGCTGAAGCTGTGGCCATGGAGAAACCTGAGGAATCCCGCCCTGTGGAGGAACTGTGGAAGTGTGGTGACTGTGGGAAAGGCTTTCTTGTCCCGCCTACCCTGGAGACTCATTGACGCAGTTACACGGGGGAGAGGCCATTCCTCTGCACCGACTGCGGGAAGGCCTTCAGACATTCCTCCCACCTGTTGGCCCACCAGCAGGACCAAACGGGGGAAAGGCCCTTCAGCTGCCCAGAGTGCGGGAAGGGCTTTACCCAGGCCTCCACCCTGCAGAGTCACCGGCGTATCCACACGGGGGAGAGGCCCTTCAGATGCCCAGAGTGTGGGAAGGCCTTTACCCAGGTCTCCACCCTACTGAGGCACCAGCGTGTCCACACAGGGGAGAGACCCTTCAGCTGCCCCGAGTGTGGGAAGGCCTTCAGTAATTCCTCCACCCTGCTGACCCACCAGCGGGTCCACACGGGGGAGAGGCCCTTCAGCTGCCCAGAGTGCGGGAAGGCCTTTACCCAGGTCTCCACCCTACTGAGGCACCAGCGTATCCACACAGGGGAGAGACCCTTCAGCTGCTCTCAGTGCGGGAAGGCCTTTACCCACGTCTCCTCCCTGATGACCCACCAGCGTATCCACACGGGGGAGAGGCCGTTCACCTGCTCTCAGTGTGGGAAGGGCTTCACCTGCTCCTTCAACCTGCAGACCCACCAGCGGGTCCACACGGGGGAGAGGCCCTTTAGCTGCCCAGAGTGCGGGAAGGCCTTTACCCAGGTTTCCACCCTGCTGAGGCACCAACGTGTCCACACGGGGGAGAGGCCCTTCAGCTGCCCCGAGTGCGGGAAGGCCTTCAGCAATTCCTCCACCCTGCTGACCCACCAGCGGGTCCACACGGGGGAGAGGCCATTCACCTGCTCTCAGTGCAGGAAGGGCTTCAGGTCTACCTCCCACCTGCTGACCCACCGGCGGGTCCACACGGGGGAGAGGCCCTTCAGCTGCCCCGAGTGTGGGAAGGCCTTCAGCACATCTTCCACCCTGCTGAGGCACCAGCGGATCCACACCGGGGAGAGGCCGTTCACCTGCTCTCAGTGCGGGAAGGGCTTCACCTACTCCTGCAACCTGTGGAAGCACCAGCGAGTTCACGTGCCATCGCAGGGAGATTGAAGGAGTGACGGCCGAGTGCCATTATCGATTGGACTATCAACCCGGTTCCGGGGTCTGCCGGGTTCAAATTCTGCCACGACAGATGGCAGAATCGGTATTCGGTCAGAAATGTGGAGTTCGGAATCTAACAATGAGACCGTTTCAGGGAGGGGGTGGTGCGGGGGAGAAAGCCCCCATCTGATTCACTCTCTCCCTTGTTAGGGAAGGGAACCACCATTGGGGGAAAGGATTCACTCAGTCGTTCCAGCTGCATCCTTTACCCGGTCTGGCCTACACCTGACTCCAGACCCACAGCAGTCTGGTTGACTCTACACTGCCCCTTCCTGGCAAATGAGCGGGGAGAAACATACTTGGAGACAGGTTATGGGTTACAATTGCTGAGTGAGGCAATACTTCCTCCGGGTTACGGCTGTACCAAGGATCCAATTACAAAAGGGACAACTTGGTGCTGGCCAATAGTAAAGTCAGTGGGGGGGGGGGGGGGGGGTGGGGGGGACAGGGGAGGTGTGGTGTGTGCACTTTCACCTTGAGCTGTTCAAAAAGCAACTACTTTTTCTCTGCCTTTTTGCTGGGGGGATCTGAAGCTGTAACAAAGTTGGGTTGCAATAAAGGTTACCTGAACTTACTGCCGGGCTCAGACTCTCATTGAAAGCTTTGAGCTCCAAGAGGTTTTTGTTTTAAAGCTGCTCATTTCTTTCAGCCTCCTGCACTAAGTTTAGAACATGGAACATAGAACAGTACAGTGCAGAACAGGCCCTTCAGCCCTCGATGTTGCGCTGACCTGTGAACTATTCTCAGCTTGTCCCCCTACACTATCCCAAAATCAACCATGTGCTTATCTAAGGATTGTTTAAATCTCCCTAATGTGGCTGAGTTGACAACCTTAGCAGGTAGGGCATTCCACCCCCTTACCACTCTCTGCATAAAGAACTTGCCTCTGACATCTGTCTTAAATCTATCATCCCTCAATTTGTAGTTATGTCCCCTCGTACAAGCTGACGTCACCATCCTAGGAAAGAGTCTTTCACTGTCTACCCTATCTAGTCCTCTGATCATCTTATATGTCTCTATCAAATCCCCCCTTAGCCACCTTCTTTCCAATGAGAACAGACCCTCTCTCAGCCTTTCCTCATAAGACCCTCCCTCCAGACCAGGCAACAACCTGGTAAATCTCCTCTGCACCGTTTCCAATGCTTCCCACATCCTTCCTGAAATATGGGGGCCAGAACTATACAGGATATTCCAAATGTGGCCGCACCCGTGTTTGGTTTTGTTGCAGTGTGATATTGCGGTTCCAGAACTCAATCCCTCTCCGAATGAAACCTAACACACCGTATGCCTTCTTCACAGCACTATCTACCTGAGTGGCAACTTTCAGGGATCTGTGCACATGGACTCCAAGATCACTGCCTTCCTGTTATTCTTCCCAAAGTGAATCACCTCACATTTAGCTGCATTGACCTCCATTTGCCACCTCTCTGTCCAATTCTGCTAATCCATCCACCTATGCCTGTATCTAAGTCATTTATAAAAATGACAAACCGCAGTAGTCCCAAAACAGATCCTTGTAGCACACCACTAGTAACCAGACACCAGCCTGAATATTTTCCATAAACCACCACTCGCTCCTCTTAGTTCAACTTTCTGTAATAAGATTAACATTAGAACAACAGCAGGATTCAAAAACCCAACTGGACAGCGTCCACTACTTTTCATGAGATTCCAGGATTCTCTCCTCCTCTTTCCCCCTTTTGATTGGTGCGGTCAATTAATTTACCATGGTGCAGTTGGACCCAAGCTGAGCGCCCAGCGACTGTGACCGCCGTAGGGGTGGGAAGTAAAACCTGGAAGGGGCCATCCCAACGAGGTTGGAGACCTTTGCCAGTCCAGTTCTTGACGAGCACCAACGAACCGGGCTCTACCCGTGACGAGGCTGAAAGGGAGGGAACATCGCTGTAGGTCACACGCTCCTGGGAGTGAAAGGCACACATAACATTGGTTAAAGCAAGAACATAACCAATCATTGCTTCGGTCATGTGATGGACGTGGACTGAGAAGGGAGCCGAATCGTTCCAAGGGGTACGGAGGGGGTGACCAGAGAGACACTCAGCTGGAGACAGTCGTGTCTTGCCCGCAGACATGGATCGCATCTGGAATAAGGCCACAGGGATTAACATAACCAGGAGGGGCCAGACTCGGCCATTAATTTGGCAAGTTTAGTCTTGAGTCTGGTTAAAACATTCAACAAGGCCGGTCACCTGAGGATGATAAGCACCGTGCAGTTGCCGACAAATACAAAGCTGGGAACAGAGTTCTCCGTTAATATTACCCACAAAGTGTGGTCCATTGTCCGAGCTAATGCACGCAGGTATACTGAAGGGGGGAATTATTTCCTTAAACAAAACCTTCACCACAGTCTCAGCAGTAGTGTTAGGAGGAGGGTAGGCTTCAATTCACTTCGAAAAGACATCAAGTATAAGCAAAACATATTTATAGCAACTCAAGTCATTTCTCCAACTCAATGAAGTTCAGTTGAAGTGTCTCCAAGGGACCCTCCAGCAAAGGAGTTCTCGTAGAGATACTTGAACTAAGAGGTGGGGGAAGTGGTGGGTGCTGGTACGATGACAAGTTAAAAGGCTCCTGGACGGGCATCTGAATATGAAGGGTTCAGATGGGTCAGGGCCAAGTGATGGCAAATGTGACTGGAGTCATAGAGATGTACAGCACAGAAACAGACCCTTCGGTCCAACTCGTCCTTGCTGACAAGTGAGCCAACCCAATTTAGTCCCAGCTGTCAGCACCCGGCCCATATAGGGGCCAAGTGATGGCAAATCTGACTAGATTAATTTAGGATATCTGGGCAGGTTGGGCCAAAGAATCTGTTTCCATGCTGTGTGACTCTAATTGTCTTCAGTGAAAGCAGAAGTGTGGTTGTGAAGGCTGGACTTTCAGAGCATGTTTTGCCCTGACTGGGAGCAGAAGAGTTTGACTGAAGTGTATTGGTGTTAATGCCTTGATGTCTCATTTTGCTCCCACCTTCCCGGGGTCATTAACCATTTTGTGTCTGGTTCTTCCTCAAGAAGCTGCATTGCAGGTTCACCCTGAATTGACACTTTTTTTTTGCTTCCCAAAATCAGACCTGCTCACTCTCAGCAGGATCCCAGTGTTGTGAAAGATACTAACTTTCAGGTGGAGGTATCCAAAATTCAGAGAGATGTTAGTCTTGATGTTTTTGCTTTTCAGCATCTTCAGGAGAGTTAGTTAGAGCGGAGTGAGAACAGAGGGGAAGGGAGAGTGGGATGGTGCTTTTAATTTTGTGGAACAGCAAAAGAAAAGGATATTCCACAGAAAGTAGAATTGCTTGTTCTGAATTTCTACCCTGCACGGATAGTGATGACTTTTGTAATCTGTTTTTAACAGTGTATTTGAAGATCTGAAGACGGAAGCTTCAAAATCAACAGATGAAGGCCTTATGCCCGAAACATTGACTCTCCTCCGATTCGGATGCTGCCTGACCTGCTGTGCTTTTCCAGTACCACACATTTTGACACTGACTCTCCAGCGTCTGCAGACCTCACTTTAACGTCAATGTCTGACAGTCGCTCAATCCATCGGGACCGGAAACAATTTTCAACTGAGTCTGAGAGAAGGAGCAAAGTGTTTTGGTTCCTGTTTGAGGATGTTTTCAGCATCAGTGGGACTGGATGAGAGACCCCACTGTTGCAGCGCACTGAGTGTGGAGCCTGAAACAGTTATACAGCCTGGGAAGGGGAATTCAGGGTGGGGAGGGGCTCCTCACACGTTTGTGTGTGGCTGAAGGTTCGGCCATGGAGTAACCCGAGGAATCCCACCGCATGGAGAAATGGTGGAAGTGTGGCGACTGCAGGAAAAGCTTCCGTGTCCCCTCTGTCCTGGAGACTCATCGGCGCAGCCACACCAGGGAGCGCCTGTTCCCCTGTCCCGTCTGCGGGAAGGGCTTCAGCACTTCCTCCACCCTGCTAACCCACCAGGGGATCCACACTGGGGAGACACCCTTCAGCTGGCCAGTGTGCAGGAAGGCCTTCAGTGATTCCTCCACCCTGCTGAGGCACCAGTGGGTCCACACAGGGGAAGAGGCCCTTCAGCTGCCCCGAGTGCAGGTAGAGATTTACCCAGGCCTCCAACCTGCTGACTCACCAGCAGATCCACACAGGAGAGAGGCCCTTCAGCTGCCCAGAGTGCGGGAAGGCTTTCACCAGCTCTACCAACCTCCGGAGGCACCAGGGAGTTCATGTACCATCGCAGGTGGATTGAAGGCGCGATGGCTGAGTGCCATTATCGACTGGACTATCAACCCAGTTCCAGGGGCTCCCGGGTTTGAATCCCACTGCAGCAGATGGTGCGATACAGGGTATGGGTTGAAATTGCCGAGTGAGGCAATACTTCTTCCAGGTTAAAGCTGTACCAAGGATCCAATTACAAAGGGACAACTTGGTGGTGACCAATAGTATAGAAGTGAGGTGGGTTGGAGGGAGGGAGGGGGGGGGCGGGGGTGGGGTGGGCTTTGATCTTGAGCTGTTTAAAAAGCAGCTACTTTCTCTCTGCCTTTTTGCTGAGGAGGATTGAACTTGCCAACGTGAACCACACTTTGCAGAGAGAGGAAATTTCTCCGGATGGAAGAGGTTGATGGAAGTCAACAATTGTCAGATTATTTCATGAAAATAACAGCTGGTATGGGGATCCCAGAGGAGGGGCGTCTGTACTGACACACAGAAACAAACCCTTCAGTCCAGGCCAACCAGATATCCTAAATTAATCTCGTGACCCATTTGCCAGCATTTGGCCCATATCCCTCTGAATGCTTCCTATTCATGTCCCCATCCAGATACATTTTTTTCTTCGGAGAATACTTGGGTGAGAGCCAAGATATGCAATACCTCAATGTATAATAATGAAGCAGCTCATTTATTCTGAAACTATTTCAATTAGTTGGTCAATTGCCAAATAATAGCTGCATAACTGTTGTCAATATTGATACCCAGGAAAGCTATTTTGTTTAATATATTTCCTTTGTAAAGATCTTATCCAAATTATAAAATGATTGTATTTTCATACAAAATAAAATTTGCAGGGTTTTATTAAATGGTTGAACGTAACTTTGCACTTAATTGCTCTGTTTGGGATTAAACATTGTGACTTAGCTAAAAGTGATCTTTCATAATATATGGTGAGTCTATTAACAAACGAATGTTGCCATTTGCTCTCAAGTTAGCTCAGATTCAATTTGAAATTCTTGAATGAGTTGAATAAGGGGTAAAAAGCAAATATTTATTGCACTTTTCTGAAATTCTCTGCACTGCCATTGTAGTTGGTAAAACAAAATATGTATCTCTCTTCATAACTTTGATATCACCAGAAATCCTAGGAACCCCATCCAGGACAAACATATAAATAGAAAGTCGGAGACAACAGCTTCGCTTCACTTGGAGGTCACCACTGATGATGTTACCTAGCCAGGTAATGAAATGTCTGGATATCAAACCGACAGCTCAGCGAGCAAACCTGCACCCTAAACATTCTACTTTGCTGAAAGACTGCACAATCTGCAGGCACTGGATTAGTGGTGCTGGAAGAGCACAGCAGTTCAGGCAGCATCCAACGAGCAGCGAAATCAACGTTTCGGGCAAAAGCCTTTCATCAGGAATAAAGGCAGTGAGCCTGATTTTGGAAACCTCTATAAAGAGAATAAAGAACCCTACAGCACAGGAACAGGCCCTTCAGCCCTCCAAGGCTATGCTGATCGACATACTCTATCAAAACCTGCCGCCTATTTTCTAAGGATCTGTATCCCTCTGCTCCTTGCCCATTCATGTATCTGTCTAGATACATCTTAAATGACACTATCGATCCCACCCCTACTGCCTCCCCTGGCGATGCATTCGAGGCACCCACCACCCTCTCTGTAAAGAACTTTCCATGTAGATCTCCCTCAAACCTTTCCCCTCTCACTTTGAACTCGTAACCCTGAGTAATTAAGTCTTCTCCTCTGGGAAAATAATTCTCCCTATCCACCCGTTTACACCCCTCATGGTTTTTCGGCCTCAATCAGGAACCCCCCCACCCCGCCTCGACCTCCTTATTTCCAGTGAAAATAATCCTAATTTACTCAACCTCTCCTCATAGCTAGCGCTCTCCATAACAGGCAACATCCTGGTGAACCCCCTCTGCACTCTCTCCAAACGTATCCACATCCTTTTGGAAATCTGGCAACCGGAATTGTACGCAGTATTCCAAATGCGCCAAACCAAAATCTTATATAACTTTAACATAATCTGCCAGCTCTTTTCCTCAATCCGTCCGATGATGGAACGTGTGTTGTATGCTGCCTTGACCACTCTACTGACACGCATTTGCCACCTTCAGAGAACAATAGACCTGAACACCCAGCTCTCTCTGTACATCAATTTCCCCCAGGACCTTTCCATTTACTGTATAGCTCGCTCTTGAATTGCATCTTCCAAAATGCATCACCTCACATTTGTCTGGGTTGAACTCCATCTGTCATTTCTCTTCCCAACTCTCCGATCTATATTCTGCTGAAGCGTCTGACAGTCCCCTTCACTATCTGATTTTCCATCAATCTGAATGTCATCTGCAAACTTGCTAATGAGGCACCCGATACCTTCACCTTTCAACCTCCTGTGCTCCAGTGAAAAAAGTCCCAGCCTACCCACCAATAGGGTCGAATTCTGTCTTGGTCCCAATGTCGAGTCAGCCTGACATTTTTGATAGAAAAGCTATGCATTTAAATTACGTTCTTGAGAAAGTTACTGAAAACAGGTTCTGGGATTAACATACCAAAGAACAGAACTCCATTCTAAAAGATGGAAGATTTAATCTAAATTGTTTAATGTATCACATCTCCATGAACTGGACTCCGTTGGCTATAAATAGTCTAATCATGACCTTATTCTCCACAACCACCTGAAGCAGCAGCAGCACTTCAGAGTGCCAGAGATCCGGGTTCAATTCCCACCTCGGGCAACTGTCAGTGTGGAGTTTGCACATTCTCCCCGTGTCTGCGTGGGTTTCCTCCCACAGTCCAAAGATGTGCAGGTTAGGTGAAGTGGCCACGCTAATTTGTCTGTAGTGTTAGGTGAAGGGGTAAATGTTGGGGAATGAGTCTGGGTGGGTAGCTCTTCGAAGGGTCAGTTTGGGCTGAAGGGCCTGTTTCCACACTAAGTAATAAAATCTAAAATAAATCTAATCACTCCGAAAGCTAGGGCTTCCAAACAAACCATGTTATGGCAGCAGCGGGAGGTGTGGATTATATTCACTAAAAACAGTTAAGCAGTTAGATAACACGTTCGAGTGGGAAGTGTGTATAACATGATCTCACAACTCCTATCCTCAATGCTATGACCAATGAAGGAAAGCAAACCAAACGCCTCCTTCACTACTCTATCCACCTGAGACTCTAGCACTCCAAGGTCTCTTTATTCTGCAACACTCCCCTTAACTGTGTCAGTCCTGCCTGGATTGCTTGACCAAAATACAAACCTCTGATTTCTCTAAATTAAACTCCAACTGACACTCCTCGGCTCATCAGCCGATCCCATAAATTCTAATTTATAATGAACTCTTTCTCTTTTATTCCCTGGAAGCTGAAAATCTCCATCCCACACTCACTCCCTCCATTTTCACTTTGCTTATAGCGGAAGAATGTAACTGAGAAACATATCAGCCATGATTGAATGGAATGAGCAGACCTGGTGGCCTAATTTCTGCTCCTGTGTCTTGTGGTCTCTTGCTGTCCTGGACACCGTGAGAGAGAATTGGGACCAGCATTGAACCGATCATGACTGGATATGGATCTACCTGCATCTCGGTGGATGGGCTGGGACTTTCACTGGAGCATACGAGGAGGAGATGTGACCTTATCAAGGTTTATAAAATCATGAGGAGAGAGACGAGGTGAACGACGGGTGTCCTTCCCCTAGGGTTGGGGTTTGAAGATTAGGGAGCAAATTTTGACAGTGACAGGAGAAAGAGATTTCAAAAAGACTTGAAGGGCATAATTCTTTTTATAGAGTGGTTCACGTGTGGACTAAATGTCTAGAGGAAGTGGTGGATGCAGATACAGTAACGACGTTTAAAAGACATTTGGATAAGTTCATGAATAGGAAAGGTTTGGAGGGATTTGGGCCAAAACACTGGCAGGTGGGACTGGTTTAGTTTGAGAACATAGTCAGCATGGACTAGTTGGACTGAAGGATCTGTTTCTGTGCGGTATGGCTCTGTAACTTGGTTCTATACTGGTCTTAAAACCATTTTCTTGCCTTCCCCATAAACATCCACATAAGAATCAGATGAACTCAGCCTTGAATATATTCAATGACCCCCTAACTGCAGGAAGACATCCCCACTTCTGAACTCAATTCCTCTTGTTAATACACCACTTGCCTTGCTCATTGCCTGCTGCACCTGTCTGACAACTGGCACAGAAGGACACTGATGCCCCTCTGAACATCCACACATCATTCCTGATGAAGGGCTCGTGCCCCAAACTTCGACTGTCCTACTGCTCAGATGCTGCTTGACCTACTGTGCTTTGTCAATTGTGGTCTTCTCTACATCGGGGAAACCGAGTGTAAACTTGGGGAACGGTTTGCTGAGCATCACAGCCGGGTCTGCAGAGGCTGAGCGGACTTCCCAGTCTCCACCCATTTTAATGCCCCTTCCCACTCCCCTTCTGACATGACCATCTTTGGCTTCCTCCATTACCACAACAAACCAAACCACAAATTGGAGGAACAAAACCTCATCTTGTCTGAGCAGTCAACAGACCGGAGGACTCAACACAGAGTTCTCCAATTTCAAATAATCTCCCATCCCATCCCCCAACTCACTTCCCAGCCCCTTCCACTCTTCCCTGCCAACTAGATTCCTTCCTCCCATTCACCAACCAGGTCATACCAGGTTATGGCGATATTTATTACGAATTTATTACGAATTATGTTAATTCATTCTGAGCATGTACTTCACTACTTGATTACTATGTTCTCCTTTTTTCTTTTGAATAATGTAAGATATTTGATCATACACTCTCTGGTTAGTTATAGGTTAGATTAGTAGTTAGTTGAGTTTATCTTTATCTTCTCTGTATCTCTTCTCTTTGTTTGACAGGTTTTGGCTATTTATTTAAGATTTAATTGTATATTAGTGTTTGTACTTGTGTCTTTTTTTATTTGTAAACTTGTAAAAACATGTTAAGTTTTCAATAAAAATATCTGTAAAAAGAAAAAGTGCATCTGTACAGATGCATGAGTAGGTGGAGAGCAGAGGGATACAGATTCAGGAATTGTGCGATAGGCTTAGACAGGGGATTTGGATCGGCTTAGGCTTGAAGGGCCGAAGGGCCTGTTCCTTAGTTGTAAATTTTTTTTGTTCTATGTTGAGGTTGTACAGGATGTTGGTGAGGCCGTTTTGTTTAGAGTACTGAGTACAGTTCTGGTCACCCTGTAATAGGAAGAATATTATCAGAAGGGGTTCGGTAAAGATTTACTTGGACGTTGCCAGGAATGGAGGGTTTGAGTTATAGGGAGAGGCTGGGACTTTTTCACTGGAATGGAGGAGGTTGAGGGATGACCTTATTGAGATATGAAAAATCACGAGGGGTGAGGGTAAGGAGAAAAGCAAGGAACATGCACGGTTATGTCGAGCCGTGGGGTGGGAAGCTGAAACAAAATTGTGGCTCTACCCTTTTTTCTTCCTCCTTGACATTTGACCAGTTGAATCGGTCAGTTACACCAGCATATCTACAGAGCCTACTGCGCGTGCTCCTCGGTGTCAGCAAGCACTGCACATGTTCATCGGTGTCTGCAAAAACCTGCACATGCTCCCATCTGTCTGTAAAAATGGTGCATGAACTTCATTTGCCGGCCCAATGAGGTGCAGTGGAACATCAGAAAGAGCCTGGTCCTCCTACCATTCAGAACAGCCCTATTGTCTGAATCGGAGACGTCGATTTTCCTGCTCCTCGGATGCTGCCTGACCTGTGCTTTTCTAGCACCACTCTAATCTTGACCCATGAGCTTCTGAAGCTGCTACTGCTCTTCTCTCTCTCTCTCTCTCTCTCTCTCACTCTCACTCTCACTCAATGAAGATTGAGATTCATCCAAGACTGTAATTTCCTTCCTCTGTCCAACAGCACACTCTCTTCTCTCACTCCCTTTTCTATTTCTTTTATTTTCATGCTGGGATCCAATTGTTGACTTGCAGCAACTGAAAAGAAAGGGAGTGAATCCAGAAAGAGGACAGACTCTGGAAAAGCTGGTCCAGGTCTGTGCCTCAAACACCTGGCAAGTGCAGTACCACAGGGTGAAGTTATAGTCTTTGCTGTGGGGGGGAATAAAAAAGCAGAAATGAGGTGTATTGTTTAAATGGTGATATATTGGGAAGTGGAGAAAGTGAGGACTGCAAATGCTGGAGATCAGAGTAAATATGTGTGGTGCTGGAAAAGCACAGCAGGTAGACAGCATCCAAGGAGTAGGAAAGTTGACGTTTCGGGTAAGAGCCCTTCATCAGGAATGATGTATGGATGTGCAAAGGGGCCTCAGTGTCCTCCTACACCAGTCGCTGCCGGTTGTCAGACAGGTGCAGCAAGCAATCAGCAAGGCAAGTGGTATATTAGCAAGAGGAATTGAGTTTAGAAGAGGGGATGCCTTCCTGCAGTTAGGGGGTCATGGAATATTTTCAAGGCTGAGTTCATATAATCTTTGAACAGCGAAGTGGATGTTTATTGGGGAAGGCAAGAAAATAGTTTTAACGCCAGTACAGAACAGTGACATACAGCACAGAAACACACCTTTCAGGTCAACTAATCCATGCTGACTATATTCACAAATTAAACTAATCCCACTTGCCTGTGTTTGGCCCATATCCCTCCGAACCTTTCCTGTTCATGTACTTATCCAAATGTATTTTAAACATTGTAACTGTACCTGCGTCCAACATTTCCTCTAGACATTCATTCCACACACCAACCACACTTTTTTTAAAAACAGAAAGTGCTCCTTATGTCTTTAGACTCGTTCTACTCTCACTTTAAAAGTTTGCTCCCTAATCTTGAAATGACACCTGCCATTCACCTCACCTATACCCCTCATGATTTTTTAAACCTCTGTCAGGACACCTCTTAACCTCCGATGCTCCAGTGAAAAGAGTCCCAGCCTCTGCATCTCGATGTAGGGAGATCCATATCCATTTGTGATCTGTTCAATGCTGGTGCAGGCTTAAAAGACCAAATGGCTGACTCCTGCTCCCAATTCTCAGTGTCCTGGACAGCAAGAGATCATAAGACATAGGAGCAGAAAGTAGGCTATTCAGCCCATCAGGTCTGCACGTACTATTCAATCGTGGCTGATCAGTTTCTGAGCACCATTCTGCTGCTTTCTCCCTGTCACCTTCGATCACCTCAATACTCAAGACCCTAGCTATCTCAGTCTAAATATCCTCAGTGACCTGGCCTCTGCAGTCTTCTATGCCAATGAATTCCATAGATTCGCCACTCTGACTGAAGACGTTTCTCCTTATCTCCATTCTAAAAGGTCATCCCTTTACTCTAAAGCTGTGCCCTCGAGTCTTGGTTTCTCCTATCAATGGAAACATCTTCCCAACATCCACTCTGTCCAGGCTGTTCAGTATTCTGTATGTTTCAATTCGATCTCCCCTGAGTATGGCCCTGTTAATCAGCATGAACCAGACCCTTCAGAATGAGGTACAGCAGGGATTAGGTTCAGCAAATTGAAAATGGAGAGTGTGTGGGATGGAGATCTTCAGCTTCTAAGGAATAAGAGAGGAAAGAGAGTTCACTTTAAATTAGAATTGATTGGATGGGCTGATAGGCTAACGAAGGGCAGATGGAGTTGAACTTGGAGAAATGTGATGTGTTGCATTTTGGTCAAGCAATGCAGGCAGGACGTACACAGGGGAGGTGTTGCAGAAGTAAGAGACCTTGGAATGCATGTTCATACTTCCTTGTAAGTGGAGTCGTAGGTAGACAGGATAGTGAAGATGATATTTGGTATGCTTTCCTCTATTGGTCAGAGTATTGAGTGAAGGAGTTGGGAGGTCACGTTGCGGCTGCACTGGACAGTGGTTAGGCCACTTTTGGAACATTGTGTGTAATTCTGGTCTCCATCCTATGGAAGGATGTTGTGAAACTTGAAAGGGTTTGGAAAAGGTTTATAAGGCTGATGTCAGAGTTGGAGGGTTTGAGCGAGAGGGAGAGACTGAATAGGCTGGGGCTGTTTTCCCTCAGTGTTGGAGGCTGAGGGGTGACATTTATAGAAGGTTATAAGGGGCATGGATAGGGTGAATAACTAAGGTCTTTTCCTCCGGGTAGGGGAGCCCAAAATTAGAAGGCCGAGGTTTGAGCTGAGAGGACAAAGATTTAAAAGGGACCTGAGGGGCCACTTTCTCAGAGGGTTTTGCATGTATGGAACGAGCTGACAGGAAGTGGTGGAGGCTGGTACAATTACAACATTTAAGCAGCATCTGGATGAGTACATGAAGGGGAAGGGTTTTGAGGAATATGGGCCACATGCTGCCAAATGGAATAGATTGATTTCGGATATATGGTTGGCATAGACGAGTTGGGCGGAAGGATCTGTTTGTGTGGTGTATGACTCTAACTGTCTTCGGAGAAAGCAGAAGTGTGGTTGTGAAGGCAGGGCTTTCGGAGCAGCTTTCAAAGATGTTTTGCCCTTCTTAGGACCGGAAGAAGTTAGAATGAAATCTTTCATTTGTGAGACAGCAACCACTAAGTGAGTACATCTGGGAATTTGGGAGAAAGTGGGAATTCATTGCACTGAGAGGATGAAGCCCTACCCTATCCAGTCATTTCTGCTGGTGGCTGAGACTAGGCCTCAAGCTTTGGGGGGAGTAGGTTTAGGACCGAGATGAGGAGGAGAAAGTGAGGGGTGCTGGTTTTCCCAGAGAGTAGTGTATCTGCAGAATTCTCTGTCCAAGGAAGCAGGCTCCAAAATGCCCCGGTCCTAATTCTTCGACTTGACATACCCGTGACTGTAAACTTTGAAGTGTTTTGGTTAACTGATGCAAATATTTCCCACTTGTCCAACAATCCAATGTCAGCTGTTTCAGTCATTTGAGATGGTTTTGATTCATCTACTAAATACATCTACTCTTATTAGACAATATTCATAACAATGTATGGGAGGTGATACTATATATGCAAGTTGTAGACAAGTAAAAAAGACCGACCAGGCAAGGAAGTGGTTAACAAACACAGGGCATCCCTCTTAGAATATGCACCTTGTTTGTTCACAAATTAAACACGCTTCAGATCTTTTCCTAGCTGCTTTCCCAAACTCTGGGTGCCACCAGGTTTGTGAGCGTGTACAATAATGTACATCATCAACTGAAATAGGCAGCAGCAAAGAGTGAACACAAACCAGTCGAGCAGGGGGCACCCATGTTTTGGTTTGAGTATTGAGGGAGTGCCCTTTTTGAGGCCCCTGTGATATCAGTATCATACCCAGGCTAATGTGCATTGAAACCAGATTATGAAGTGTTAACTTTCCTGCAAACTTCTGCCTGTG
This sequence comes from Chiloscyllium punctatum, assembly GCF_047496795.1. Taxonomy (NCBI): domain Eukaryota; kingdom Metazoa; phylum Chordata; class Chondrichthyes; order Orectolobiformes; family Hemiscylliidae; genus Chiloscyllium; species Chiloscyllium punctatum. The sequence continues at coordinate 19,726,343 of NC_092774.1, forward strand.
TGTGTCTCTCTGTAACATTTTCCAACTTGCTTCATATCTCAGTTTGTCAGCTTTTATTTATTCCTTCCTTCCAGGGTTAATGAGGCACTCACATTCCAGAACAGCCCAAGTTAGGGAGTTGAGCCTCCTAAATCCTGGCTGTGACACTTTGCTGCTTAGCCAAGTGTGCAAACTCAAAATCCCTCTCAGCTGTTCCATTTGCAAATCGAACACTGTTTTCAACACAAGTTGTTTGTGTCTCTGCATGAGTCCACAACCCGGGGGAAGTACAACGGAGTCTTTAATAGTTGCCCAATGTGTCCTGTATGCCAAATTCATTCAAATCTGGACATCCTGAAGTGAGCAATTATACTTCAGATTTCTACTCACCATTTAAGACTAATATTGGGCACTCGAACAGATCGGGGGCATCTTGAAGGATGGCACGGACCTCAGTGTGGGTCCAGGGCTTATCAAATAGGGTTTCACCTCTCAAAACCCTGCGGTAAGCAAATTCATTATTACTAACTTTGTAAAGCACAAGTGCTCTCAGCAACATTACGTCCAGACGCTAGGACCCTGTTGAGTTCTCTGACTAGTATCTTGTGGCTGAGTAGGGAGAATTGTATCAACATTTCAAACAGCATTTTTGTCCCTGGCCAGCTTTCCTCTTTATTTTGGACACAGCAAAAACAGCAACCACCCTCTATATTTCATCTCTCAAAGGATATCGGCCGGTGACCTGAGAGGACCAGGGTATCTCCTGCCTGACTCGCCAACTGTGGGGGATGGAAATAAAGTCCCATGTCAGGAAAGAATTTGTTTATCAGGAAGCAGTAAAGCTGCAAGGCCAACCGTCTCCGCTGAGCCTGGGAAACACAAGCTTTAGCAAGCAGGCACTATAAGCTGAGATTCAAAATGGTTTCCAGGCTTTAATATGTGACAAAATGGCTGACCCAAATCTAATAATTGTCCCACATCATCGCAGGGAATTAAACAAGAAAAATGAAACAAAATGAGAAATAAATAGGCGATCGTGCTTAATGTTTGTTCATTACGAAGTAAACAAGAAATAGCAGTCTCCCAGGACTCTTATGGTGCCCTACTTGAGAAATTCTGTCCAACAAGTTTAATTGGAAGCAGTAGCTTTCGGAGTGCAGCTCCTTCATCAGGGGGTTGTGGAATATAAGATTGTAAGATACAGAATTTATAGCAACAGTTTATAGTGTGATGTTACTGAAATTATATATTGAAAAAGACCCGGATTGTTTGTTAAGTCTCTCATCTGTTCGAATGACCATGATAGTTTCAATTATTTCAAATGTAAATCACAAAACCTTTTAAAATAGTTAAATCCTCAAGTGAATGTTACCAATTGGTGTCACGTCAGTCCAGATAATGTATTGAAGGTGTGAGCTCCCCTGTGTGAGACTGTCTGTGCCACAATGGTTAAACTGATTTACAGAATCTTACATGGATTCATGCAATTTTTGAGCAAAGTAAGGCATAATTCTGCAAGTACGAATTCACCCAACAAACTTGTGTGTGTATGTGTGTGCACATGTGGGGGGGAGGGGGAGGGGGATGTATATTTGCAGATAGAACATAGAACATAGAAGAATACAGCGCAGTACAGGCCCTTCGGCCCTCGATGTTGCGCCGATCAAAGCCCACCTAACCTACACTAACCCACTATCCTCCATATACCTATCCAATGCCCGCTTAAATACCCATAAAGAGGGAGAGTCCACCACTGCTACTGGCAGGGCATTCCATGAACTTACGACTCGCTGAGTGAAGAACCTACCCCTAACATCAGTCCTATATCTACCCCCCCTTAATTTAAAGCTATGCCCCCTTGTAATAGCTGACTCGATACGTCAACCCTATCTAACCCCCTAATCATCTTGTACACCTCTATCAAGTCACCCCTAAACCTTCTTTTCTCCAATGAAAACAATCCCAAGTGCCTCAGCCTTTCCTCATAGGATCTTCCTACCATACCAGGCAACATCCTGGTAAACTTCCTCTGCACCCGTTCCAGTGCCTCCACATCCTTCCTATAGTATGGCGACCAAAACTGCACACAATATTCCAGATGCGGCCGCACCAGAGTCTTATACAACTGCAGCATGACCTCAGGACTGCGGAACTCAATTCCTCTCCCAATAAAAGCCAGTACGCCATATGCCTTCTTCACTGCACTATTTACCTGGGTGGCAACTTTCAGAGATCTGTGTACATGGACACCAAGATCCCTCTGCTCTTCCACACTACCAAGTATCCGACCATTAGCCCAGTACCCCATCTTTTTGTTACTCTTACCAAAGTGAATCACCTCACACTTAGCTACATTGAACTCCATTTGCCACCTTTCTGCCCATCTCTGCAGCTTCTCTATATCCCGCTGTAACCTGCCACATCCTTCCTCACTGTCTACAACTCCTCCGACTTTCGTATCATCCGCAAACTTGCTCACCCAACCTTCTAACCCTTCCTCCAGGTCATTTATAAAAATGACAAACAGCAATGGTCCCAAAACAGATCCTTGCGGAACACCGCTAGTGACGGCACTCCAAGATGAACCTTTGCCATCAACTACTACCCTCTGTCTTCTTCCAGCCAGCCAATTCCTAATCCAAACCTCCAACTCACCCTCAATGCCATATCTCTGTATTTTCTGCAGTAGCCTACCATGGGGGACCTTATCAAACGCCTTACTAAAATCCATATATACCACATCTACCGCTTTCCCCTCATCTACCTCCTTAGTCACCTTCTCAAAGAATTCAATAAGGTTTGTGAGGCACGACCTGCCCTTCACAAAACCATGCTGACTATCCTTGATCACATTATTCTTATCCAGATGTGCATAAATCCTATCCCTTACAATTCTCTCTAAGACTTTGCCCACAACAGAAGTGAGACTCACTGGCCTATAGTTACCAGGATTATCCCTACTCCCCTTCTTGAACAAGGGAACCACATTTGCTAGCCTCCAGTCCTCCGGCACTACTCCTGTAGACAAAGAGGACACAAAAATCAAGGCCAATGGCTCTGCAATCTCCTCCCTTGCTTCCCAGAGAATCCTAGGATAAATGCCATCAGGCCCAGGGGACTTATCTATTTTCACCCTTGCCAGAATTTCCAACACCTCTTCTCTACATATCTCAAAGCCATCCATTCTACTTATTCGTGCCTCAGTATTCATATCGACAACAATGTCCTGTTCCTGAGTGAATACTGACGAAAAGTATTCATTCAGTGCCTCCCCAATCTCTTCAGCCTCCACACGCAACTTCCCATTACTATCCTTGATTGGACCTATTCCTACCCTAGTCATTCTTTTATTCCTAACATACCTATAGAAAGCCTCAGGGTTTTCCCTAATCCTACCAACTAAGGACCTTTCATGTCCCCTCCTTGCTGCTCTTAGCTCTCTCTTCAGGTCCTTCCGGGCTACCTTATAACTCTCAATCGCCCCTATTGAACCTTCACGCCTCATCTTTACAAAGGCCGCCCTCTTCCATTTAACAAGGGATTCCAATTCCTTATTAAACCACGGCTCCCTCACACAACCCTTTCCTCCCTGCCTGATAGGTACGTACTTGTCAAGGACACTCAATAGTTGCTCCTTGAACAAGTTCCACGTATCAATTACGCTCTTGCCTTGGAATCTACTTTTCCAATCCACACATCCTAAGTCATGCCTCACCGCATCATAATTTCCCTGCCCCCAGCTATAACTCTTGCCCTGTAGTACACACTTATCCCTCTCCATCACTAGAGTAAAAATCACCGAATTGTGGTCACTGTCCCCAAAGTGCTCACCTACCTCGAGTTCTAATACCTGGCCTGGTTCGTTACCCAGAACCAAATCCAGTATGGCCTCACCTCTTGTTGGCTTATCTACATATTGTGTCAGGAAACTCTCCTGCACACACTGGACAAACACTGACCCATCTAACGTACTTGAGCTATAGCTTTCCCAATCAATATCAGGAAAGTTAAAGTCCCCCATAACAACCACCCTATTACTGTCACTCTTCTCCTGAATCATCTTCGCAATCCTTTCCTCAACGATTCTAGGACTATTAGGAGGCCTGTAAAAGACTCCTAACAGGGTGACCTCACCTCTCCTATTCCTAACCTCAACCCAAACTACCTCAGATGGCAAATCTTTGTCCATCTTCCTTTCCACCGCTGTAATACTATCTTTGACAAGCAAAGCCACACCCCCCCCCCTCTTTTACCCCCCACCTCTGACCCTACTAAAACATTTAAACCCTGGAACCTGCAACAGCCAATCCTGTCCCTGATCTAGCCATGTCTCCGTAATAGCCACAACATCGAAGTCCCAGGTACCAACCCACGCTGCAAGTTCACCTACCTTATTTCGTATACTTCTGGCATTAAAGTATACACACTTCAAACCACTCTTCTGTTTACAGGCACCCTCCTTTAAGATTGATGCCATATTCCTAACCTCCCTACACTCCAGGTCCTGCACCCTAAAGCTACAGTCTGGGTTCCCATGCCCCTGCAGAGTTAGTTTAAACCCCCCCCAAGAGCACTAGCAAACCTTCCCCCAAGGATACTGGTGCCCCTCAGGTTCAGGTGCAGACCATCCTGTTTATGTGCAATTTTTAAAGCAAAACTCTGTCGGCAGTCAATACATGTAATAGTGTGTAAATTTGACTTTGGAAATAGAACCAGTCTAACTCAAGTTTGGGATACAGGCAGACTCTGACCTCACACCTTTAATGCATTGTCTGAGCTGAGATGTGAGCTTTTGCTATCAAACCTTGTTATCTCGAGAAGGTGACAACAAGAAGTTCAGGGATTCACATTGTAATGAGACCTGCAACCTATTTGAAAAGGTGGAAGACTTAACAATCCAGGTTTGTTGAATATACCATTTCAGTGGCAGGACGCTGGAATGTTTTGCTCTAAATTGTGTCTCAGGATCTTATCCTCCACAACCACCTGATGATGAGGCAGCACTCCAAAAGTTACTGCTTCCAAAGAAGCCTGTTGGACTACAACCTGGAGTTGTGTGATTCTAGAATCTGGTCTCCAGCATCTGCAGTCCTTGTTTTTACCTCGTTGATTTTAACCCAAAAGCGAATCCTCTTGCAAGGATGCCTGCCTTGAAGAAGTTTTCCTCCTCTCTCTACAAGAATCTCAGGGAGTCCCTCTCCCACTGCAACTCCCAGGTCATTTCCTCTGCCCTGAGGCTCTTCAACCATATCCTGAAACAGACTCGCTACCACAGCCCCATTCGCTTCCTCAGTGCCTGCCTCCGTAACCAACTCATCCCACACGGACTCCGGACCACCTTTAAACCAGCAGAGTTCGGATCCAAACAGGACAAACAGTACAGACTACAGATTCAAAAAACACCAGGAACGGTTCTCCTTCAAGATCCTCCGCTCCACGCTTGCAGCAATGCGCCGTCACCTAACCTTTCTCCAGTCAGCCCTGCCTCAGCTGAGGGCCACACTCTCAGAATTACAAAGGACCCACTCTGTACTACATCCTCAGGAGAATTCATACTCTCAACAAACAGTATTTCAACTCCATCTTAAACATCAAAAACTGTAAGTACAACAAACTTTTATCCACCCACCTCCATAACCAGCGCTCCTCAAACATTCTAGAAGATTCCCCCGGCCTCTGAAATTGCTCGGACGCCATTAGCCATGCGGCTGGTGCAGCTGCCGCCCCCACGCTGATTGATGTCACTTCCGCCCCCATCATGGCTACTCCCACAGCCAATTCCGCCCCTCACAATTCCTCATGCGTCACATGTGACATCATTTCTGCCCCTCACATCATCGCTGATGTCACACGCTCAGTGACTTCCGCCACCTCTACTGCTGTGGTCACCCCCACTTCCGCCCCCACCAACGCCACTCACCTGCATTCTGCTGACATGCCCCCCACAGATCCCACCGTCACCATTCCTGGCCTACAGAACCCTGAGGGGAACACAACCCCAGATCATGACTCCACCCCCCATTCCCCCCCACCATCACACCCACTCCAGTTACCGGCTCCGCCCCCACTCCCAGCTCCACACCCACACCAGATCCCAGCTCCCAGCCCTGCCGCGTTTTCACCATCCCCCCAGACCTCCCCCTCACTGAGGACGAACGATCAGTCCTCAGCAAAGGACTCATCTTCATCCCCCTCCGTCCATGCATCAATGAATTTAATACACGCCGTGATGTCGAACACTTCCTCCGCCTCCGAGCTTACTTTCACAATCTGGACTCCCGCCCACCTTCCGAGGACCCCTTCGCCCACCTCCAATACACTGCATCCACCTGGACACCCCGCGCTGGCCTATTACCTGCCCTCGACCTCTTCATTTCCAACTGCCGCCGGGACATTAACCGCCTCAACCTGTCTACCCCCCCTCCCCCACTCCAACCTCTCACCCTCACAACGCGCAGCCCTCCAATCCCTCTGCTCCAATCCCGACCTCACCATCAAGCCAGCGGATAAAGGGGGCGCAGTGGTAAACTGGCGCACTGACCTCTACGCTGCTGAAGCCAAACGCCAACTCGAAGACACCTCTTCCTACTGCCCCCTCGACCATGACCCAACCCCCATCACCAACCCATCATCTCCCAGACCATACAGAACCTCATCACCTCAGGAGATCTCCCAACCACAGCTTCCAACCTCATAGTCCGGGAACCCCGCACTGCCCGGTTCTACCTCCTTCCCAAGATCCACAAGCCTGACCACCTTGGCTGACCCATTGTCTCAGCGTGCTCCTGCCCCACTGAACTCATCTCTACCTACCTCGACACTGTTCTATTCCCCCTAGTCCAGAAACTCCCCACATACGTTCGAGACACCACCCACGCCCTCCACCTCCTCCAAGACTTCCGTTTCCCCGGCCCCCAACACCTCATCTTCACCATGGATATCCAATCCCTCTACACCTCCATCCGCAATGTCCAGGGCCTCCAAGCCCTCCGTTTTTTCCTCTCCAGACGTCCCCAACAGTACCCTTCCACTGACACTCTCATTCGTTTGGCTGAACTGGTCCTCACCCTTAACAATTTCTCCTTTGAATCCTCCCACTTCCTCCAGACCAAAGGGGTAGCCCATGGGCACACGTATGGGCCCCAGCTATGTTTGTCTCTTTGTTGGCTACGTAGAGCAGTTGATCTTCTGTAATTACACCGGCACCACTCCCCACCTCTTCTTCCGCTACATTGATGACTGCATTGGCACCACCTCGTGCTCCCGCGAGGAGGTTGAGCAATTCATCAACTTCACCAACACATCCCACCATGACCTTAAAATTAACTGGACCATCTCTGACACCTCCCTCCCCTTCCTCGACCTCTCCATCTCCATTAATGATGACCGACTTGACACCGACATTTTCTACAAACCCACCGACTCCCACAGCTACCTGGATTACACCTCTTCCCACACTACCTCTTGCAAAAATGCCATCCCGTATTCCCTATTCCTCCACCTCCGCCAGATCTGCTCCCAGGTGGATGAGTTCCACCACAGAACACACCAGATGCCCCCCTTCTTTAGAGACCGCAATTTCCCTTCCCACATGGTGAAAGGTGCCCTCCAAGGCATCTCGTCCAGATCCCGCACTCCTGCCCTCAGACCCCACCCCTCCAACCATAACAAGGACAGAACGCCCCTGGTGCTCACCTTCCACCCTACCAACCTTCGCATAAACTAAATCGTCTGCTGACATTTCCGCCACCTCCAAAAAGACCCCACCACCAGGGATATATTTCCCTCCCCACCCCTTTTCCGCCTTCCGTATCTACCTGGTCAGGTCCATGCCCCCCCACCCCCCCCCCCCACCACCCCCACCCCCACAACCCACCCTCCCATCCTGGCACCTTCCCCTGCCACCGCAGGAATTGCAAACCCTGCGCCCACACCTCTTCCCTCACCTCCATCCAAGGTCCCAAAGGAGCCTTCCACATCCATCAAAGTTTTACCTGCACATCCACCAATATCATTTTATTGTATCTGTTGCTCCCGATGCGGTCTCCTCTACATTGGGGAGACTGGATGCCTCCTAGCAGAGCGCTTTAGGGAACATCTCCAGGACATCTGCACCAATCAACCACACCGCCCCGTGGCCCAACATTTCAACCCCCGCTCCCTCACCACCAGACGCCTGGAGGAAGAACGCCTCATCTTCTGCCTCGGAACACTTCAACCCCAGGACATCAATGTGGACTTCAACAGTTTCCTCATTTCCTCTTCCCCCACCTCACCCTAGTTCCAAACTTCCAGCTCAGCACTGTCCCCATGACTTGTCCTAACTTTCTATTTTCTTTTCCACCTATCCACTCCACCCTCCACCTTGACCTATTACCTTCATCCCCTCCCCCACTCGCCTATTGTACTCTATGCTACTTTCTCCACTCCCCCACCCTCCTCTCACTAGCCTCTCCATGCTTCAGGCTCTCTGCCTTTATTCCTGATGAAGGGCTTTTTCCCGAAACGTCGATTTTACTGCTGCTCTGCTGCTGCCTGAACTGCTGTGCTCTTCCAGCACCACTAATCCAGAATCTGGTTTCCAGCATCTGCAGTCATTGCAGGAGGAGGGGAGGTGTGGTGGTGGGGGGGGGGTGGGGAGGAGGAGGGGAGGTGTGGTGGGGGGGGGCGGTGGGGAGGAGGAGGGGAGGTGTGGTGGGGGGGGGGTGGTGAGGAGGAGGGGAGGTGTGGTGTGTGCACTTTGACCTTGAGCTGTTCAAAAAGCAACTGCTGTTTCTCTGCCTTTTTGCTGGGGGGATCTGAAGCTGTAACAAAGTTGGTTTGCAATAAAGGTTACCTGAACTTACCGCCGGGCTCAGACTCTCATTGAAAGCTTTCAGCTCCGAGAGGTTTTTGTTTTAAAGCTGCTCATTTCTTTCAGCCTCCTGCACTAAGTTTAGAACATAGAACAATCCAGCGCTGGGGAACTCAAAAGTAGGGGGGGCATTTTTATTTAAATATAAGGAGAGAGATTTCAAAGAAACCGGAGGGGCAATATTTTGAAAGAGGGTGATTTGCATGTGGAATGAACTTGCTGAGGATGTGGTAGATGCAGGTACGGTTACAACATTGAAACAGCATTCGGATGGATACATGAGTAGAAAGGTTTAGAGGGATATGGGCCAAATGCAGGCAAGTGGGACTGGTTTAGATTGGAATCCTGGTCAACATGGACAAATTGGACCGAAGTGTCTGTTTCTGTGCTGTCTACCTTTATTGAAACCAGTAGATTTCTGAAAGGGGCTTGACAGGAGAGATGCAGATAAAATGCTCCTTTGTGGGGAGGGTCATCGAATTCCGACAAGGTGGAAGCGGGCCATTTAGCCCATCTATTTCACTCTGGCCCTCTGAACAGTATCCCACCCATAACCCAACCCCTGACTCCGTATTTCCCATGGCCGAGCCACCCTAACCTGTACATCCCTGGTCACTATGGGTAATTTAGCACGGCCAATTCTCCCTAACCTCTACACCCTAATCTATAAATTACCTTCTCAAGAATGTAATTTAAATGCAGAGCTTTTCTAAGACTCAACATTGGGACACAGACAGAATTCACACCTATTGTCTCGACTTATAAATAGGGCAAAGTCTCTTTGAAATGTAGATTCATTTAGATATAACTGCGTCACTTTACATATGAAGATATCCCTTCGAATGTGCTCACATCCCTTTGAAATATAATCTTGTCCATTTAAACCTCTTTATTTGCAGAAATACCCGTTAAAATGTCCACGTCCCTTTAAAATGCAGATTTCCCCCTTTAGATATGACGCCGTTCCGTTCGATGTCGGAATATCTGTTTAAATTGAGCCGTGAGCTTTCCCAATGTAGACAGGGCTCCTCGAAACGTGGCAGTGTCCCCGCCCCCCGCAGCTGCAGAGTGAGACAGGAGAGTTTGTTTTTGTGAATGAACAGTTGTAGCGCGAGGTGGCTGTGACTTGGTGACGGTGAGGCTCCCCGGCCCCGCCCATATCCCCCGGCCCCGCCCATCCCCACCCCCGGCCCCGCCCATCCCCACCCCCGGCCCCGCCCATCCCCCCGTGCAGACGTCACGCGGGGGTGAAGGCGGTTGGGAGGAGAAGTCGCTCGAGCGAGGAAGCGGCGGGAGGGCGGCCGTTAGGAAAATCCAGATATCCTGAATTAATCTAGTCCCCTTTGCCAGCGCTATATCCCTCTAAACCCTTCCTATTCATATACCCATCCAGATACCTTTTAAAGGCTGTAATTATACCAGCCTCCTCCACTTCCTCTGGCAGCTCATTCCATACCTGCACCACCCTCCACATGGAAACGTTGCCCCTTCAGGAACCTTTTATATCTTTGTGGCCTCACCCTAAACCTATTCCCTCTAGTTGTGAGTCTCACCCCAACACTGAGGAAAAGGCTTAAAAACATTGCTTTTGTATTTTTCTGGCTGCTCAATCAAATATCGAGCCACATTGGGGGGAATTATGGCTCTGCCCTTTTTATTCTCCGATAGGTATTTGGAAACTTAAAATCTGTCAATAACATCAGCATTGCTACAGAGCACGTTGTGTACACTCCTCAGTGTGAACAAGCAGGGCACGTGTTTGCCAATGTCACCAAAACATTGGGCATGTTCCTCGCTGTCGGCAGAAAAGTTGCGAAACCTACTTTTGATGGACGAATAAGGAGCACTGGAGGACCAGGGGGAGACTTGTCCTTCTGCCATTCGGAGCTCCCCTATTGGTGAATGTGGAAGTTGGAGCATGAGCTTCTTAAGGTCCTGCTCCTCCTCTCTCTGAAGGAAGATTGAGCTTCACCTCAGACTGCAACTTCTTTCCTCCGTCCAACATGTGAGTACAGCACTCTCTTTTCTCACCCCCTTTTCCATTTACGTTTCATTCTGGGGTTCAAGTGTTGACTTGGAGCAACTGAAAGGAATAGGAGTGAATCCAGCGAGGGGACAGACTCTGGAAAAGTTAGTCCAGGCCTGTGTCTCAATTGGCAAAATAGACAGGAGACTGGAAGAGCAAGCCAGGCAGTATCAGGAGGTGGAGAAGTCGAGGTATCTGGTGTAACCCTTGTTCAGGACTGGGGGTGGGTATAGGGAGAGCTGTGGAACAAGGGTGTGCTGGGGGCAGGGTATTGAAGTGGGGATAGGTGGAGACAGGTAGAGGGTACAATAGACAATAGGTGCAGGAGTAGGCTGTTCTGCCCTTCGAGTCAGCACCACCATTCATTGTGATAATGGCTGATCATCCTCAATCTGTATCCTGTTCCTGCCTTATCGCCATAACCTGGTACGACCTGGTTGGTGAATGGGAGGAAGGAATCTAGTTGGCAGGGAAGAGTGGAAGGGGCTGGGAAGTGAGTTGGGGGATGGGATGGGAGATTATTTGAAATTGGAGAACTCTGTGTTGAGTCCTCCGGGCTGTGGACTGCTCAGGCAGAAGATGAGGTTTTATTCCTCCAATTTGTGGTTTGGTTCGTTGTGGTAATGGAGGAAGCCAAAGATGATCATGTCAGAAGGGGAGTGGGAAGGGGCATTAAAATGAGTGGAGACTGGGAAGTCCGCTCAGCCTCTGCGGACCCGGCTGTGATGCTCCGCAGACCGTTCCCCAAGTTTACGCTCGGTTTCCCCGATGTAGAGAAGACCACAATTGACAAAGCATAGAAGGTCAAGCTGCATCTGAGCAGTAGGACAGTCGTAGTGTGGGGCACGAGCTCTTCATCAGGAATGATGCGTGAGTGTTCAGAGGGGCATCAGTGTCCTTCTGTGCCAGTTGTCAGACAGGTGCAGCAGGCAATGAGCAAGGCAAGTGGTGTATTAACAAGAGGAATTGAGTTCAGAAGTAGGGATGTCTTCCTGCAGTTAGGGGGTCATTGAATATATTCAAGGCTGAGTTCATCTGATTCTAATGTGAATGTTTATGGGGAAGGCAAGAAAATGGTTTTAAGACCAGTATAGAACAGTTCCAGAGTCAGTCAGCACAGAAACAGACCCTTCAGTCCAACTAGTCCATGCTGACTATGTTCTCAAACTAAACCAGTCCCACCTGCCAGTGTTTTGGCCCATATCTCTCCAAACCTTTCCTATTCATGAACTTATCCAAATGTCTTTTAAACGTCGTTAGTGTATCTGCATCCACCACTTCCTCTCGACATTTAGTCCACATGTGAACCACTCTATAAAAAAAATTGTGCCCTTCAAGTCTTTTTAAAATCTCTTTCTCCTGTCACCGTCAAAATTTGCTCCCTAATCTTGAAACCCCAACCCTAGGGGAAGGACACCCGTCATTCACCTCATCTCTCTCCTCACGATTTCATAAACCTTGATAAGGTCACATCTCCTCCTCCACTTGACATGCGCAGTATGCTCTATGGAAATGCTGTTCCTGGCGGATTTAAAGTATCCAAATGCCATAATTTCACCCCCCCCCCCCCCCCCATCACCTGCGCATGTCAGGTGATGTGCCGGAAGATTGGAGGTTGGCTAACGTGGTGCCACTGTTTAAGAAGGGTGGTAAGGACAAGCCAGGGAACTACAGACCAGTGAGCCTGACGTCAGTGGTGGGCACATTGTTGGAGGGAATCCTGAGGGACAGTATTTGAAAAGGCAAGGACTAATTAGGGATAGTCAACATGGTTTTGTGTGTGGGAAATCATGTCTCACAAACTTGATTGAGTTTTTTGAGGAAGGTAGAGCAGTAATGTGATCTATATGGACTTCAGTAAGGCACACTTGACATAACCGTGCAGGCTCCTCGCTATTTTTGATGTTCATGTTACCTCGAACCCTCATGATTATATTAATCTCAATGAGGTCACCCCTCAACCTCCTGTGCTCCAGTGAAGAGAATCTCAGCCTCTCCTTATAACTCAAACCCTCCAGTCCTGGCAACATCCTGGTAAGTCTTTACTGAACCCTCTATAATAGTATTCTTCCTATTGCAGGGCCACCAGAAGCGTTCTCAGTACTCTACAAGTGGCTTCACCAACATCCTGTACAACTTCTAAATGATGTCCCAACTCCTTTATTCAATGGTGTGAACAAATAAGGTAAGTGTGCTGAATGCCTTCTGAAGCACCCTTCCAACCAGTGATGCAACTTTCAATGAAGTATGTATCTGAACCCCACCCCCCACCATATCCCTCTGTACAAGCCCTGCCCTTCCTTATTTTAGGAAAATGCAACCCCTCACTTATCTATACCTCTCTCATACACACGTTCTTTCTCAGACGTACACACACCCTCTCGCAGGCTTCTCCTCCATCACACTCCCTTTACAAAGCACGCACGCACGCACGCACACACACACACACAACAATGGGGTGCATTTGCAGAATTATATTTGCAGATATATTCAATTTTGCACAAAAAGCACAACACACAGGTAGTCAATCCATGTAATATCTTATAAATTCCTAGTTTGGAAATAGAACCAGTCCGATTTAAGATTGGGATACTGACACACCTTTCCTGCATTGTCTGGGCTGAGCTGTCACCAGTTTCAAAAAAAAACCTTAAATGATCTCGAGAATATGACTTAATAATAGTTCTGGGATGTACACATTAACGAAACCAGCTACTCATTCACTGCTCTATCTGATACAGGACATTGGAAACTTAGTGCAGGAGGCTGCAAGAAATGAGCAGCTTTAAAACAACAACTTGGAGCTTTCAATGAGAGCCTGAGCCCGGCAGAACGTTCAGGTAACCTTTATTGCATCCCAACATTGTTACAGCTTCAGATGCCCCCAGCAAAAAGGCAGAGAAAGAGTAGCTGTTTTTTAGACAGCTCAACAACAGGGGGAGGAGCAAGGGGTGGGGCAAGGCCAACAGCAGGTCCCCGCACTACGCCTGCGTTACCTTGCACGGTTTACAAAAATCCCTTCCCCTTCAGAGACTCCCCACAGTGTGGGAGCAGACCACTCGGCCCAAAGACTACACACTGATCCTCCGAAGGGTAACCCGCCCACACAATTCCCCTACCCCTATTGCTCAACATTTACCCCTGACTAATGCACCGAACCTGCACATCCCTGTGCACAATATCCCAACCCAATCTTGTCCCACCTGCCAGCAGGGGGCCCATATCCCCCCAGTTGCCTTTTAAATGTTGTAATTGTACCAGCCTCCACCACTTCCTCTGGCAGCTCATTCCATACACGTACCACCCTCTAAATGAAAAGGTTGCCTCTTGGGTCTCTTTCATATCTTTCCCCTCTCGGTGTAAACCTATGCCCTCTAGTTCTAGACTCTCCCACCCCAGGGAAAAGACTTTGTCTATCTATCCTATATATGCCCCTCATGATTTTATAAACCTATAGAAGGTCACCCCCCAACCTCTGACGCTCCAGGGAAAACAGCCCCAGCCTGTTGTCTCTCCCTATAGCTCAAATCCTCCAGTCTTGGTAACATCCTTGTAAATCTTTTCTGAACCCTTAAGTTTCACAACATCTTTCTGATTGGAAGGGAACCAGAATTGCATGCAATATTCCAACTGTACAGCAGTAACATGACCTCCCAACTCCTGTACTCAATATTCTGACTAATAAAGGAAAGCATACAAAACACCATCTTCACTATCCTGTCAACCTGCAATTCCACTTTCAAGGAGCTATGAACTTGCACTCCAAGGTCCCTTTGTTCAGCAACACTCCCTAAGACTTTACCATTAAATGTATAAGTCCTGCTAAGATTTGCTTTCCCAAAATGCAGCACCTCTCATTTACCTAAATTAAACTCCATTTCCCACTTCTCAGCCCATTGGCCCATCTGATCAAGGTCCCATTGTAATCTGAGGTAACCTCCTTCGCTGTCCACTACACCTCCGATTTTGGTGTCATCTGCAAACTTACTTACTGTACCACTTATGCTCACATCCAAAAAGTAGTGGGCCCATTATCTATTTTCAAAGTGGAATTTACAATATATTACATGTATTGACTGCCTGCAGATTGTGCAGTCTTTCAGCAAAGTAGAATGTTTAGGGTGTAGGTTTGATATCCAGACGTTTCATTACCTGGCTAGGTAACATCATCAGTGGCGACTTCCAAGTGAAGCGAAGCTGTTGACTCATGACTTCTATTTATATCTTTCTCCTGGGTGGGGTTCCGGGGGGGGTTTGCAAGGACTGCCACAAACACTACGTCAGACAAACAGGAAGAAAGTTAGTCACCAGGATACACTAACACCAGCTAGCCACAAAAAGACCCGACCCTCTATCCCTTGTAGCCCCACGTACGGATGAAAAAAACCCCACAATTTCGACTGGGGCAAGCTAAGCAAAGACATGCCAGAGAATTCCTCGAGGCCTGGCACTCCAACCACAACGCCAGAAACAAACACACAGATCTAGATGCCATCTATCAACCCCTCAGAAAGTGAACAGGAAATGACATCACCACAAACCCCAGGAACCCTATCCAGGACAAACAGATAAATAGAAAGCAGGAGACAACAGCTTCACTTCACTTGGGGGTCACCACTGATGACGTTACCTAGTCAGGTAATGAAACGTCTGGATATCAAACCTACAGCTCAGTGAGCAAACCTACACCCTAAACATCATGCTGCAAATACAAACTCACCCCCATGGATGATCTATCTTGTGTGTGTATGAGACAGAGAAAAAGTCTACGTCCGTGCTGTATATCTCTATGTCTATTTGATAACTGATGCTTTATTTCTGTTGGTGTAAATGTTGTAATTCATAGTGGGGTACTAATAGATGCAAGGGTGACAGAATTCCTCAAGTAGGGCACTGTAAGATTCCTAAGAGATTCCTGGTTTACTTCCTCATGAACAAACATTAAGCACGTGCGCCTATTTATGATTTGTTTCATTTTTCTTATTTGATTCCCTGCTATGACTGCACCTTTTATCAGGATGGTTGACAGGCTGGGAGATTGTGGGTTGGGTCTTGATTGAATGCTTTATCGTTCCGGAAGTTATAAAAGGTGGGGGGTGGGCGGTGGGGGTCAAAGCTTTAGCAGAAATCCAGCAGAGCTGATAACAGACCGACATCTTAGTCTGTGGGAATAGGAGGATCAACAGAGGACAGAGAAATCAGGGCCTGAAACCCGAGCTGACACCAGTCCACCTTGTGATCAGTGCTTTGATTAGCAGCATCCTTTTACATCAGTCAATGCCAGTTGTCAGACAGGTTCAGGAAGGTAAGTGGTATATTAGCAGGTTGAACTGCGATTAGAAGTGGGGATGTCTTCCTGCAGTTAGGGGGTTATTGAATATATTTAAGGCTGAGTTCATCTGATTTTAGAACAATCAAGTGTGGATTTTTTTGTGCGCAGGAGGTGGGTTTTTTAAAAATGGTTTATGTGTTGGATGCAGGTCCAGTATCCACGTTGAAAGTGGAAGGCAAGAAAATGGTTTTAAAACCACAACAGAACAGTTACTGTTAGACAACACAGAAACGGACCCTTCAGTCCAACTAGTCCATGCTGACTATGTTCTCAAACTAAACTAGGGCCACGTGCCAGTGCTTGACCCATATCCCTGTGCACCGTGCCTCTTCATATACTTATCCAAATGTCTTTTAAACGTTGCATCTGAATGTGCATCCACCACTTCCTCTTTACATTCACTCCACACATGAACCGCTCTGTTTATAAACAAACTTTTCCTGATTCTGTCCACTCCTTGAATTCATTCCCTTTCCTTTCGGTTGCTGCTAGTCGCAAATTGAAGCCCAGAATGAAAAAAGTGGAAAAGGAGTTGGGAAGAGGGTACCCTACTCACAGATGGTTGACAGAGTAAGGAGGTTGCAGTCTGGAGCAAACTCAATCTTCATTCAGAGAGAGCAGCAGCAGCTTCCGAAGCTCATGTTCCAACGTCTGCATTCAGACAATAGGAAGGCTCTGATTGGCAGGAGGACCAGTCACCTTCCAGTCCTCCGGGGCTCCTGACTGGCCTCTTTCACCACCCTGTCTCCCAATGATGCAACTTTCAAAGAACGATGTACCTGATTTGGAGATGCTGGTGTTGGACTGTGGTGTATGAAGTTAAATTTCACACAACACCAGCTGATACTCCAACAGGCTCATTTGTAAGCACTAGCTTTTGGAGTACTGCTCCTTCATCAGGTGGCTGTGTCTTATGATCCTGTACCACAAACACCCCATGAAGAAGCTCGTGCTTCCAAATAAGCCAGTTGGACGATAACCTGGTGTTGAGTTTGAACTTTATCCACCCCAGTCCAACACGGGCACCTCCACATCATTTCCAGTGAACCAAGCCCACCCTTCTCAGTGCTGCCAGGAAACGACAATGCTGATGACATTGCACTCCTGAAAACTTTACAATTTCTAAACAATACTGGCTACTCATTCACTGCTGCAACCGATACACAACATTGGAAACATAGTACAGGAGACTGTCAGAAATGAGCACAGCAGGTCAGGCAGCATCTGAGGAAGAGCGTTTACCCGAAATGTCGATTTTCCTGCTCCTCGGCCGCTGCCTGACCTTCTGTGCTTTGCCAGCACCACTCTAATCTTGACTCTGATCTCCAGTATCAGCAGTTCACTTTCGCCTGTAAGAAATGAGCAGTTTTAAAACAAAAACCTGTTGCAGTTTAAAGCTCTCATTGAGAGTCTGAGATCAGCGTGAAGTTCAGGTAATCTTTATTGTGACCCAACTTTGTTACAGCTTCAGAATTTCCCAGCAGAAAGGTGTAGAAAAAGTAGCAATTTTTAAAATCCAGCTCAAGGTCAAAGTGCAACCCCTCACTTTCTTCATTATTGGTAACCACTGAGTAGCTGCATCCTTGGTACAGCCTTAACCTGGAGGAAGTATTGCCTCACTCAGCAATTTCAACCTGTATCCAAGAAAGTTGGATGAGCAGCGTAGAGTCCACCAGACTGTTGTGGGTCTGGAGTCACGTGTAGGCCCGACCGGGTAAAGGATGCAGCTGGAACGAATGAGTGAATCCTTTCCCACAATGGCGGTTCCCTTCCCTAACAAGGGAGAGGGGGAAATCAGATGGGGGCTTTCTCCCCCCCCCCCGAACTCCCCCTCCCTGAAACGGTCTCACCGTTAGATTCCGAACTCCACATTTCTGACCGAATACCAATTCTGCCATCTGTCGTGGCGGGATTTGAACCCGGGAGTCCCCGGAAACAGGTCGACAGTCCAACTGATATTGGCACTCGGCCGTCACTCCTTCAATCCCCCTGCGATGGCACGTGAACTCGCTGGTGCTTCCGCAGGTGGGAGGAGCGGGTGAAGCCCTTCCCACACTGAGAGCAGGTGAATGGTCTCTCCCCGGTGTGGATCCGCTGGTGGGTCAGCAGGGAGGAGGATGTGCTGAAGGCCTTCCCACACTCGGGGCAGCTGAAGGGTCTCTCCCCCGTGTGGATACGCTGGTGGTTCCGCAGGGTGGAGGAGCAGGTGAAGCCCTTTCCGCACTGAAAGCAGCTGAATGGCCTCTCCCCCGTGTGGACCCGCTGGTGGGTCAGCAGGTTGGAGGAGCAGGTGAAGCCCTTTCCGCACTGAGAGCAGGTGAATGGCCTCTCCCCCGTGTGGACCCGCTGGTGGGTCAGCAGGGAGGAGGAATCGCTGAAGGCCTTCCCACACTCGGGGCAGCTGAAGGGTCTCTCCCCTGTGTGGACACGCTGGTGCCTCAACAGGGCGGAGGATTCGTTGAAGGCCTTCCCGCACTCTGGGCAGCGGAAGGGCCTCTCCCCTGTGTGGACACGCTGGTGCCTCAGCAGGGTGGAGACCTGGGTAAAGGCCTTCCCGCACTCTGGGCAGCGGAAGGGCCTCTCCCCCGTGTGGTCCTGCTGGTGGACCAACAGGTGGGAGGAATGTCTGAAGGCCTTTCCGCAGTCGGTGCAGAGGAATGGCCTCTCCCTGGTGTGACTGCGCCGATGAGTCTCCAGGGCAGACGGGAAACGGAAGCCTTTCCCACAGTCACCACACTTCCACGGTTCCTCCACAGGGCGGGATTCCTCAGGTTTCTGCATGGCCACAGCTTCAGCTGCACACAAACACGTGTAGAGCCCCTCCCTGCCGTGAAGTCCCCTTCCCAGGCTGTATAACTGTTTCAGACTCCACACACAGTGCGCTGTAACAGTGGGGTCTCTCGTCCAGTCCCACTGATGCTGAAAACGTCCTCAAACAGGAACCAAAAAGTGTAGATCCCTCTCACAGAAATCACAGTCAAAAATCGTTGCGGTCCCGATGTATTCAGAGACTGTCAGACATTGACATCAAAGTGAGGACTGCAGACACTGGAGAGTCAGTCAAAAAATGTAGCGCTGGAAAAGCACAGCAGGTCAGGCAGCATCCGAGGAACAGGAGAGTCAATGTTTCGGGAATAAGCCCTTCATCCGTTGATTTTGAAACTTCAAGTCGTCAGATTTTCATATACTCTGCAAAAAGAGATTACAAAAGTCATCACTATCAGTACAGGGTAGAAATTCAGAACAAGCAATTCTACTTTCTGTGGAATATTCTTTTGTTATTCCACAAAATTGAAAGCACCATCCCACTCTCCCTTCCCCTCTGTTCTCACTCCACTCTAACTAATTCTCCTGAAGGTGCTGATTCAGGATCTTACAGGGGCAGAAAAAGCAAAAACATCAAGACTGACATCTCTCTAAATTTTGGATACCTCCACCTGAAAGTTAATATCTTTCACAACACTGGGATCCTGCTGAGAGTGAGCAGGTCTGAGTTTGGGAAGCAATAAAAAAGTGTGTCAATTCAGGGTGAACCTGCAATGCAGCTTCTTGAGGAAGGACCAGACACAAAATGGTTAATGACCCCGGGAAGGTGGGAGCAAAATGAGACATCAAGCCATTAACACCGACACACTTCAGTCAAACCCTTCTGCTCCCAGTCAGGGCAAAACATGCTCTGAAAGTCCAGCCTTCACAACCATACTTCTGCTTTCACTGAAGACAATTAGAGTCACACAGCACGAAAACAGACCCTTTGGTCCAACCTGCCCAGATATCCTAAATTAATCTAGTCATGTTTGCCATCACTTGGCCCCTATATGGGCTGGGTGCTGACAGCTGGGACTAAATTGGGTTGGCTCTCTTGTCAGCAAGGACGGAGTTGGACCGAAGGGTCTGTTTCTGTGCTGTACATCTCTATGACTCCAGTCACATTTGCCATCACTTGGCCCTGACCCATCATATTCATATGTCCATCCAGGAGCCTTTTAACTTGTCATCATACCAGCACCCCCACCACTTCCTCTGGCAGCTCACTCCATCGCTCAAGTGACTCCATGTTGAAAGCGTCTGGTCTGGTGCACCAGATGACACCAGGATAATCTCAGATCATTTTCAGATCGCATCGATACTCAGTCAGTGACTTTCCCGATCAGGATGTTGTACGTGATCAAACAGGTCAGTGGGTAGGCGATCCCCCACCTCTTAGTTCAAGTATCTCTACGAGAACTCCCTTGCTGGAGGGTCCCTTGAAGACACTTCAAGTGGACTTCATTGAGTTGGAGAAATGAGTTGAGTTGCTATAAATATGTTTTGCTTATTGTTGATGTCTTTTCGAAGTGGATTGAAGCCTACCCTCCTCCTAACGCTACTGCTGAGAGTGTGGTGAAGAGTTTGTTTAAGGAAATAATGCCCCGCTTCAGTATACCTGCGTGCATTAGCTCAGACAATGGACCACACTTTGTGGGTAATATTAACGGAGAACTCTGTTCCCAGCTTTGTATTTGTCGGCAACTGCATGGTATTTATCATCCTCAGGTGACCGGCCTTGTTGAATGTTTTAACCAGACATAAGACTAAACTTGCCAAATTAATGGCAGAGTCTGGCCCCTCCTGGTTATGCTAATCCCTGTGGCCTTATTCCAGATGTGATCCATGTCTGCGGGCAAGACACGACTGTCTCCAGCTGAGAGTCTCTCTGGTCACCCCCTCCGTACCCCTTGGAACGATTCGGCTCCCTTCTCAGTCCACGTCCACCACATGACCGAAGCAATGATTGGTTATGTTCTTGCTCTATCAAATGTTATGTGTGCCGTTCACTCCCAGGAGCGTGTGACCTACGGCGATGTTCCCTCCCTTTCAGCCTCGTCACAGGTAGACCTTGGTTTGTTGGTGCTCGTTGAGAACTGGACTGGCAAAGGTCTTCAACCTCGTTGAAATGGCCCCTTGCAGGTTTTACTTCCCACCCCTACAACGGTCACAGTCGCTGGGCGCTCAGCTTGGGTCCAACGGCACCGTTGTAAATTGATTGACCGCACCAATCAAAAGGTGTAGAAGAGGAGGAGAGAATCCTGGAATCTGAACAAAAGGAGTGGACCCTGTCCAGTTGGGTTTTTGAATCCTGCTGTTGTTCTAATGTTAATCTTATTACAGATACTTGAACTAAGAGGAGGGACATGTGGGGGATCGCTTATCTCCTCCCTTTCTGATTACGTACAACATCCTGATGGGGAAAGGCTCTAAGTATGGATGGGACCGGGAATGATCAGAGGTTATCACCACCCATACTGAAGAGATGTCGTCCAGTGCACCGGACCAGACCCCTTTGACGTGTGGAACGTGATGAAGATTGATTATTGTAATGGACTCTTCCATCAGAAAGACCAGATGGTCCATCTGGACAGTAGAAATCAGGGGGAGTTACCATGGCGTTACCGAACCTGTCTTTTTGATTTTATCTGCAGACGCAAGCCTAGTGAGGATAAAAATGATCAACCCCGTCATTATGGTAAATATTTTAAGGACGCCCAGGAACACCATCCCTTTTTGTAGGACGGGCCGACTCGAGAAAAGGGAAGCCTGATAGGGGAAACTCCTCAATCCACAAGGAACTTATTTATACAGGCCCACAGAACGCTCTACACCCCAGAGGCAGTAGTATGTTACTCCTCTCTATCGGGAGATGACTTACTTGCCCCGTCCCCAGTCCCCGATTCCATTCTATTTGTCAGATTTCCTACTGCCGACCCTGCGAAGAGGAATATCACTTTCCAATACCTCCGGTCTGTGTATACAAACAGCTGGTGTAACACTGCCTGAGGTACAGCAGGCCTTATGTGGCACATGGACCTGGAACGGAACCCTTCCCTTGTGCATTTATAGGCCTTTTCTCTTTTCAGAACCTGATACTGTCACCAATACCATGTACAATAGAGCTGAGGGAGAGCCCAATGGGAACAGCATTCTGAGGACCATTGTCTCCCATACACTGCGAGTGCTCAAGTCACTTGGCCCATTTTGTACAGTGCTAAAGCAACTCCTCTTGCAAAACGTTGACCCTCTACTCCTGTAGATCTGACCAGACCCCCTGCTGTAACATTTCAGTAACCTATTTTGACAAACTCTCCCTAATATACACCAAACCAGACTATTATTTCTTCAGCTAAGGTAAAGCTACCAATTTCCTTGTCCTGGATGGCAAAGATGTCTCTCATAAGGTCACCATCGGAGCCCTTGTTCCCACAACAGTACCTTGTCCTGGCCAGTGGACAAGTCGATGGAACCTCCATCTGAGGAGGATGCAGCGATCGGTCTCAGCCAACCTTGCTCCAACTGGAAGGATCCCAAGGGACTGGGTGACAATAGAGGACACCCGACAGGCTGGGGAATCCAGAGTACCCTGAGGTTGGAAGGATCGGCAGGGTTGACAAGTCAACAGAACTGCAATTCTCTCTTTTGTGGCCTGACCATTTGAGGAAATAAGAGTAAAGAGGCTCTGGAACAGAGTAAACTGGGATTATCAGACCTGTGTCTTTACTCTGTGCAGAATCGGTATGCCTTAGACTATATACTCGCCCGGGAGGGTGAGGTCTGCACCATTGTCCAAGATAAATGCACTATGGGCATTCCCGATCTCACTGGCAATATTACTAAGATTCAAGAAGAGATCCAGGTATTCCGTGACAGAATGACTGAAGGGACCAGTTGGGGAAACTGCAGATCGGGCCGATGGTACAATTGGCTCATCGGTTTAGCTATGTCTGTTTGTCGGTATTGGTATTGTTAGCTATTTAATTGCTAGGCTTATGAGTGATATAGATTTGCCCCAGAAGATGTTCCTTTCGCGATCTGATGGCTCACCCACACGTGTCGATGGTGATGATAAATATGACCAGATGAGCTGCGAAGATGGTGGTGCTGCTCTACAGGATGTTGATGGCTGGACCACCTTGAAGGG
This sequence comes from Chiloscyllium punctatum, assembly GCF_047496795.1. NCBI lineage: Eukaryota > Metazoa > Chordata > Chondrichthyes > Orectolobiformes > Hemiscylliidae > Chiloscyllium > Chiloscyllium punctatum. The sequence goes on from NC_092774.1 coordinate 19,749,489, forward strand.
CATTCGTTTGGACTCGCCTTCTCTTTCAGTGATCGCGGTGCAATCAAAGGGAGGAATGAGGGTGTGGGCATCTGGGTGATAAAGTCAAGAGCCTTAAAACTTGTCTTTAAACATTCAGACTAAAATGTAATGCTGAATTATTGCATACATTTACTGCACTAGAAAATAAACAGGCAGGAAGGCTCAGAATGAGGAGAGAACTTAAAGATAGGGACACCTGGGCTCACCAAGTGATAACAGGATGCTGTAAGGCAATGAAGAACGTTTGCCTCAGCATCGGTGAATCTGTGTGAACAGGACACCAAGTGATAACATTCACAGCCGTTCCCTTGTGAGACCATTTTAGTGCTGAGACTGTTGAATCCTGTAGAAAATTAACTCTTAGTGCTTATCTGCAATGGATTGAAATGAATTGCATTTTGGGACTTTATGATGATATTGAGTATCCATTACTGGTTATTAAATACAAACTCTGTAAAAGGAAATATTGATAAAGCTTTACCTTACTTGCTGCAGGCGAGGCTCCAGCGGAGGAAACAGACCGCGGGCACACTTCCGGCTTCGGGATGGCCACGCCCACTGGTCCAGGTACTAGTCCCGCCCCCTCCTCCGCACAGGGGACACGTCGACCCCGCCCCTTCCGAACGCAGCTCGTAAACCCCGCCCCTTCCAGGACTGACTCGTAAACCCCGCCCCTTCGGAACAAAGGAGAGTCAGTCGAAAAATGTGGCGCTGGAAAAGCACAGGGGAGTCAGGGAGCATCCGAGGAACAGGAGGGTCAATGTTTCGGGAATAAGCCCTTCATCCGTTGATTTTGAAACTTCAGTCTTCAGATTTTCATATACTCTGCAAAAAGAGATTACAAAAGTCATCACTATCAGTACAGGGTAGAAATTCAGAACAAGCAATTCTACTTTCTGTGGAATATTCTTTTCTTTTGTTGTTCCACAAAATTGAAAGCACCATCCCACTCTCCCTTCCCCTCTGTTCTCACTCCGCTCAAACTAATTCCCCTGAAGGTGCTGATTCAGGATCTTACAGGGGCAGAAAAAGCAAAAACATCAAGACTGACATCTCTCTGAATTTTGGATACCTCCACCTGAAAGTTAATATCTTTCACAACACTGGGATACTGCTGAGAGTGAGCAGGTCTGATTTTGGGAAGCAAAAAAAAAAGTGTCAATTCAGGGTGAACCTGCAATGCAGCTTCTTGAAGAACAACCAGACACAAAATGGTTAATGACCCCGGGAAAGTGGGAGCAAAATGAGACATCAAGGCATTAACACCGACACACTTCAGTCAAACTCTTCTGCTCCCAGTCAAGGCAAAACATGCTCTGAAAGTCCAGCCTTCACAACCACACTTCTGCTTTCACTGAAGACAATTTGAGTCACACAGCACGGAAACAGACCCTTTGGTCCAACCTGCCCAGATATCCTAAATTAATCTAGTCAGATTTGCCATCACTTGGCCCCTATATGGGCCGGGAGCTGACAGCTGGGACTAAATTGGGTTGGATCTCTTGTCAGCAAGGACGAGTTGGACCAAAGGGTCTGTTTCTGTGCTGTACATCTCTATGACTCCAGTCGCATTTACCATCACTTGGCCCCTCTATATCTGAACCCTTTGTATTCATCCGCCCATCCAGATGCCTTTTAACTGTTGGAATTCTACCAGCCCCCACCACTTCCTCTGGCAGCTCATTCCATATACGCATCACCCTCTTCATGATAAAGTTGCCCCCGAGGTCTCTTTTACATTTCCCCACTGCCCTCACACTGAACCTATGACCCTCCAGTTTGGGACTCTCCCATCCCAATGGAAAGACCTTGTCTATTTTCCCTATCCATACCCCTCATGATTTTATAAAAGTCTCAGACTCTGGCGCGATGGGGAAAACAGCTCCACCCCATCCTTCTGTCCCTCCTCACCCGGGTAATTAAGACACATACCTGTGTTTGCAGAGTCTGCTGCCTCCTTGGATTCACTCCAGTTGGCACAAGTGAACAGATTCCCCCCACACACTCCCAGGATGAAGAATTGCTGAGGGAGGGAGTCTCATGCAAACTGACAGGGCCACTTCCGCGTTGTGACGCCTTCAATGGGTCAGGGGTGGGGTAGGGAATGGGAAAAGGGGCGAGGAAGGGGTGGGGCGCGGCCGGCCGGCTAGCTAGCCTGCACCGCCCTGCACAGTTTGCAGGAATACCTTCCCTTCACAGAATCCCCACAGTGTGGAAGCACGCCACTCGGCCCGACGAGTCCACACTGACCCTCCGAAGGGTAACCCACCCACATCTATTCCTCTTCACCTGTTGCTCTACTCCCTGACTATCACACCTAACCTGCACATCCCTGGGCACTATGGGTAATTTAGCATAGCAACTCCCCCCCTAACCTGGACAAAGGTAAAAATCGCAACACCACGTTATAGTCCAACAGGTTTATTTAGAAGCACTAGCTTTTGGAGCACTGTTCCTTCATCAAGTGGTTGTGGAGAATAAAATAATAAGACACAGAATTTATGGAAAAACATGACAGTGTCCTGCCACTGAAATGATCCATTGAACAAACCTGGATTGTTAAGTCTTTCATCTTTACAAATGGGTTGTAGGTTTCATTAATATGCAAATCCCAGAAATCCCTGGAAAGCACCTTATCAAGCGAACTTAAAGTTTTATGACAAAAAGTGACACTTGAGCTCAGCTCTGAAAATGTGCATTCACTCCCGTGAACGTGTGTGTGTGTGTGTGTGTGTGTGTGTGTGTGTGTGTGTGTGTATGAGAGATCTTGTATGTGCACATCTTGTATATCTCTCTGTCTATTTGAGAACAGGTGCCTTACTTCTGCTGGTGTAAATATTATTGTAAATCATAGCTGGGTTCTCAGAGTTAGATGTAAGGGAGAGAGAATTCCTCAAGTAGGATAGTATAAGAATCCTGGGAGAGCCCCATTTGTGGTTTACTTTCTCATGAACAAACATTAAACACGAGCACCTCGTCATTTCGAATTTGGTTTCCTTTTTCTTGTGAGATCCCCTGCTGTGATTACACTGTGCCTGGGTGGCTGACAGACTGGGAGATGGTGGGTTGGGGCTTGATTGACTGAATGCTTTATTGTTCCAGAAGGTGAGAAAGGGGACAAAGCTTCAGCAGAAATCCAGCAGAGCTGAGCACAGACCGACATCATACTCCTTGGGGACAGGGAGATCAACAGAGGACAGAGAAACCAGGCCCTAAAACCCGAGCTGACATCAGACTACCATGTGATCAGAGCTTTGATGAGCAGTGCCAACCCTCTACCTTTACCAAGCTTCCCATTAGACAACACCCTCAATATACAGAATCTAATCCTTGCCATCCTAAAGCCATGTCTCTGTAAGGAGTCTCAGACCATAATTATTCACTTCAATGTGTGCAGTTAATTCATTCACTTTTGTTACAATGCAGCACACATTCAGACTCACCGTTTCAGTTTTTGTGATCTTTAGAATCCAGTTTTGATTGCTGGTACATTTACTCTCCTTGTCCCTTTCTCTGATGTTCATTTCCCACATCACCTCACTGCTCACCGGCCTTGATTTGGATTGGCCATGCTAAATTGCCTATAATGATGACGGATGTGCAGGTTAGGTGGGTTAGCCGTGGGAAATGCAGGGTTACAGTTACATTGTAATAGAAGCAGGAGAAGGCC